>NC_073693.1:355423970-355456483 GCF_029784155.1 Uranotaenia lowii | reverse complement strand
GTTGACTTCCGTATAAAAACACACTTTGTTCTGAACTTATACTTGATTTTTTGGGTAAGATAGAAACTATACGAGCTTTTAAAACGATAGAAAAAGTTTAGCCGTGTGACATTTTTCCGTAGAACTATAGTATAGTATAGTATAGTATAGCAGTAGTATGCGTTCTGATTCTACGCAAAAGCGGCACACGAAGCATTTTTGGCTTCAATTTTCCGTTTGTTGTTAAGGAAATGTTTTTTTTTTTTTTTTGAAAAAAATATTGTAACATGATTATAACTTGACCTTTTCACTACTAAAAAACTGTCGGTGAATTTTTAATTTGAGATAAACATAGATGAAACTTCAATCGCGTTTTTCTCGTTTGCACGTTTTCCACATGGAACAATTTTGCCTGGAACGGCAGAACACCAGTTCTAAACTTTTTATGCATGTTTCCATACATCCATTACCCCGCTCCCCCTAATGTATGTATTTTTGCCAAAAGATCGTGATACGTATGTCAGTTTAATATGATGCAATAAAAGGAGCTTTGAAGATCAACTACAGCTCAGAGAGTATGCGGTGGACTCGTCGCCTGATTACAAACATCATACTACTAACTAAACTACTGCTAGGTCAATGACGCAATTTCTGACTGGTCGTAAAACTTTACTATCGAACAACGAATAAATACTGTAGTGTATTGGCACCATCTTTCGACACCTCGGTCAACCAGCATAATAAAAGTCATTTTGAGAGTTGACACAAATAAATTAATTAAAAAGTTGACTTCAATACTTCTCCACGTCCGAAACTCTACAAGAAATTTGTTCCTGTCTCTTCTTGAATGCTTTCACAATCCAACATGTTCCAACCATACGACCCCTGTTTGTTTTGTTTGCAATATTCAGTATATTTCTTCATTTTCTCAAAACCATTAGTACTGTTCTGTCTTGTTATATGCAATTGATCACACTTGGGCTACAAAGTCATTTCCTTCCTTTCTGATCCGTTTTCCAAGCTTCAACACTTCTATAGAGAAAACCTTTTTCGTTTAATTTTTTTTTTGCATAGCAGTAATCTCTATTTTGATTATTATTGACTTAGAAAATACATTTTTCCTTATTAATCGAAAAAAAATCAACCAAACAATTTAAAAACTCTTTTTTGCATGTGCTGTGTCGTAAAAAGTATTTCGTAATGACATGAATAGCTAAGGTTTTGTTCAACGTTGGTGTCTGAACAAAAAACGAATGCAGTTGATTAAAAAGTATCGAGTGAATGCTGCTATTAATGTGGTTAATCGTCAAACGGAAGAAAAAAGTCAGTACAAATAGGTATTGTTCAAATAATGTTTTGCAAAATCGAGTATAAAGCGTAAAATCTACCTTGAGGTGATGAGGTGCGACTTCAATAACCAGCGACTACTGGGAACGGTGGAACAGAACGATGCAGGAAGTTATAGGCAACTCCGAAGAGAGAAAGCAAGATGAACGGAGATCGGCAACAAGATACCGCAGGCGAACAAACCGGGTCTGACTACGATAAAAACAACTGACCATCGTTGACAACCGTTGTCGTTCCGCCGGCCGTCGTCAATGTTAGTGTTTGATGTTGCTGCGGATGCTGCTGAAGAGTTGATTTTTTCGCCTTCGTTTTCGCGTAACGCTTGTGGGACTTTTCTATAGCATCCTTCATCTCGGCTACATATTCGTCATATTTTAATCGATCCTTGAACCAGGCAACTGGAATAAACATTTGCCATAGACTATTCAAATTTTTAACAATGATTTGATTAACTTACCATACAAAGAATCGCTGAAGATGACCAACGAAGATAATTTGAACTTTTTGCCACCATCCCAACTGACCGCATCCAGCACTTCGTCGCTGACGATGAGCCCTAGAGCAGTCATCACGATGTTTTCATCACATTCCAGTTTGATTTTGGTGAGATACTCGAACAGTTTGTTGTACAAACTCTCATCGCTGCAGATACCCTTGTTCAGCTCAATCAGTTCTTTCAGACTACGCAGTGGGAATTTGAATGTCGACTCCACACTGATGCAGCTTGGATCAATCAGACCCAAACTGGCAGCCGCCGACGAGGGCACCACAGTGGTGGTTCCAGCTTCCTGCTTCAGTGTGGCCAACCGATTGAAGCTCTGTTCGGCCACTACTTTTAGCAATTCTTCGATGTTGGTCAGCTTTTTCAATATCAGCTTAATGTCATCAGACTGAGACGAGGGCTGCTGCTGTAGGGGATGTTGCTGTTGCTGTTGTTGAATCGTTACAGCTGAACCTCCAATGGTGATTCCCGTGGCACCCCCACTACCGCCCATTAAATTTCCCATGGTAATCAACGCACCGCTGTTGCTGTTGCTAGACGAGGTACTGGCCAGTACACACGAACTCGATGGTTCCTGTTGTCGAACCCTTTTCAGCTCTTCCGAATCCATACTATGCTCGTCGTCATAGTCATGGTCGCCGGAAGTCGCTAGAAATGTTTTATCATTCAATATAATTTATCGGAAAGTGTCCAGCTTCGCCAATATCGAATACTTACAAGGTTTTTCGTCATGCTTGTCCTTGTCTCTGAATTTTTTGATGATAATGTGAATATCATCCGAGATCGGAATCCTCCGCTTCTTGGCTAGAGAAAAAAAAATAAGGCAATCGATCAACATATTTATCAGTTTATTTCATTTCCATTTTGTTCCCTTCATACTCACAGGTCGTGGCGTAATTGTGACAATTATCCATCTTGGGCCGCAATCTGGTTCAGGCCCACTCCGCGGAACTCAACCAGCAGCCAAAGCAGGGGAACGGACTAAAAGTTTGTAAACAAAGCGAACTCGGAAAGAATTTTACTAGAAATAGCTATCTTTCCGGAAACCGAAACCAGTAACGGTTCTTCCAAAGGGTAGGTGTCCTAGCACCCCGTAAACTGGAAACACATTTTCACCGAACCAAGCTTCCAGACGAGTAACAAACCGAAAAATCTTTGAAAAATTCTGATTTTTCTATACGCGTAACAAGATGCTTCCGATTCGAATATTTTTGCCCCTCTTTTTTCACCATTTTCTGACAGGTCTCGCATTTTTTAACGGCGTTTTGTATTTTATCTGGCCTTTTTAAGGTTTGCTTGCACGTCGAAAAGGCCCAGTTAACGAGTATCCAACAAACGCTTGGAATTTATCTTCAATTTTTCAAAAAGTTGAAATTTATAATTTTAAATTTCAAAACATAAAATTGTAATCTTAACTTCTAATAACACATTAAAAAAATAAAGTTATAAGAAAATAAATCTGTTATCAAATTTAAACTAACGAATTTGTTAAAATCCTGATTTTGATCTTAACTTTTTAAAATATATTAACAATAAGATAAATTTATTGGAAAATAAATCTGTTAAACAAGTTTAAATTTATTTAAAACCTGTGTCAATAAACTTTCAATCTTCTGAAAACATACTCATAATTATGAGTCATAAATGTTCAGGTGCAAGAAAAAAATATCTTAAAAATCCAATACATATCCGTTTTCTATGCATACTTTCAGGCGTTTATCGAACTGATTTATGCACTCAGAAAAATACTATTATGTATGCCATAAGATTCTCTTATGAAGTGGCGCCATAAGAAAAATTAATGAAATTCATAAGATAGTCTTATGACGCGAATGAATTCTGAAGATGAACGCCTACTTCAATGAGAGGTTGTTGCTTTTCATAAGAGATTCTTATGGAAACAGTAAATCACTTTCTAATAAGAAAAATTCTCGATATTTCATGCTGAAAACATTTACTTTATTGTTTGCCAAATTCGTTTAAAATTAAATCCTTCACTGTCACCATCAGCAGCGCATCAACAGACGGCTCCATCAAAGTTTTTTTTCGCCGCATCTTAATCCTCGACCTTTCGTTTTTTGCCGATCAGCTTGCTGAAAAGTAAACAAATAATGTATTATAGTTTACTAATATATTCAACGTTCACACCAAAAACATCAAATCGAACTTACCATTCCGGAGATAACAATAACATTTAACATTGAAGGAAAACTATAATAACTATGAACTGGCGATTGCTTCGTACTGTTAGATGATGAAAAAAACTGATACTATGAATGAATGTTGTAGAGTATATGATGTGGAATAGAATAATAGAATGACAATGTTTGAAGAAATTAGTTTTTTTTTTTTTTTTTTTAATTTTTTTATTGGCTTTACCTCTATAACATAACCGGCCAAGTGTTAATTACTCTTCTACTTACATGTCTATTTTACATTCAATTACAAAATTAGCTATCGTTTTATATAATTCAATGTCTTTCTTTTTTAGTATCAAATGAATATCGGGTGGAATTCCTTTTTTCATTAAAATTCGCCAAATAGGTCTACGAAGATTTTCAAATCTGCTGCATGCGAAGATAATGTGATCAGGATCTGCGATGGATTCGCCACAACTGCACGTCGCGTCCAATAGGATACCATTTCTAGTCAGATGAGCAGGGAGCCGTGAATGATTTGATATTAATTTGGAAAGGATTACAATTTGTCTGCGGTTGAGATCCAAGCTACTAAACCATGGTTGGAGCGAAACGTTAGAGATGATGCTGTGACAGAAACGTCCTTTAGTTCCTGCATTCCACTTTGCTTGCCATTTGTGCACTGTTGTACGCCGAATCGGAAACTGGATGTCGAATGATGTTAAAATATAATCTGCTGTACCACCATTGATGCACGCACTTTTCGCCTCTTGATCTGCCAACTCGTTCATTGGAATACCTCTGTGAGACGGAACCCATATCAGATGGATCTCGTGCCCCATTCTTTGTCCTTCAAGAATGGAAGCTTTTATATCGTACCAAGCAACGGGATATTTTTGATTGATGTTGATTTTTTGAAGGCTCGTGAGACAACTCAAACTATCGGTTAGAATAATATACTGAGCAACAGGAAGGCTTACGATCATTTTCGCAGCATGCCTGATTGCTAGAAGCTCTGCCATATAAACTGATGCTTTACTGTCGAGTTTGATCCCTTCTGCAGGCGCTCCAAAACTATTTACCACAGCATAACCTGTGCCGTGTATATCTTTCGACCCGTCAGTTGCCAAGATTTTCGCGTTGGCATACACTTCCAAGAGATAGTTTGAAACCAAATCAGCTGCCGATGAGTTCTGGTGTTCTGAACATAACCGTTTAACAGTGAGATCAATGGATATTATTGTTCTTACAACTTCACGGTTGACCATGTAGCATGGGAGATTATTTAGAGGCTGTTCAAGTGGAATAAATTCGTTAAGCATTCTTATGGCGCGGTGTATTCCCGTAGCCACTAAGCCACCTTCCAAGATCGGTCTGGAGTATTGACCATGCCAAGAAGAAAGTGACGCTCTTTTATTTACAAAACGCATGACAGCAAGTTCTCTTCTTTGTTGCAGCGGAATAATACCAGCCATCACTTCGAGTGAACCTGTGTGGGTGGTTTTTGTGGAGCCCAAACAGATTCGAATTCCTGCCCATTGTAGTCTATCCAAAACGATGGCTTCTTTTTGTGTTAACTCCGTCATAAATATGGAACCGTATTCCAATATTGATCTCACACATGACTTGAAAATAGCTAACATTGCTGCTGGATGTGCTCCCCATGACTGGCCCGATATGCTTCGTAGAAAGTTAAGATACGGAGCCGTACGTTTTTGTACCTCTCTAATATGACACGACCACGACAGATTTCGTGTGAGGTACATGCCGAGTAACCTCAGGGATCTGACGTATTCCAAAGTGCAACCGCCGATATTTATTTCTGGGGGATTATCGCATTGTTGTGTCGAGATCAGAAGGCACTTACATTTCGTGGGCGAAAGTTCTAACCCAAGGTCGAAAATATTTTCCACAACTATATCCACTGCCCTTTGGAGAGATTCGCAACTATGCTCCAGCGAGGTTCCTCTTACAGCAATTGTTGTGTCATCGGCGTAATTTACGGTTATCACATCAGGAGGGACACTGTTGATCAATCCACTGATCACAACATTAAAGCATAACGGACTTAGTGGAGATCCCTGAGGAAGGCCTTTCCACGTTGTCCTAGATATTGAATCTAATCCATTTGAAATGCACAAATTCCTTTCTTCAAAAAGATGGAAGATACTTCTTACTAGGCATTCAGGGACTGTTAATGAGCGTAATTCGCGGACCAGAACATTAATTTCCACGTTGTCGTAGGCGGCTTTGATATCGAGGCTACATATCACCACATGCTCTCTTCTTTTCAAAGCTAAAGAAGCTTCATTAATCAGGGGAAACAACGCATCCATTGTTCCTCGTCCTTTCCTAAAACCGTTGATAGCTGAAGGGAATAAGTTGTTGTTTTCGATGAAATGTTCTAGTCGATCTTTGATTATGAGTTCATACACTTTGCGAAAACATGAAGCTAACGCGATTGGGCGAACAGCAGAAGGAGAAATCGGATCATGACCACTTTTAGGAATCGGTACAATTTTAAAGGTTTTCCAGCTTTCCGGAATTCTTCCTGAAGCAAAAATTTGGCAATAGATTTTTCGCAACTGACTAAGCGCCGCCCATGGGAGATGATTTATGACGGAATATGGAACACCATCCAAACCAGGAGCCGAATCTTTACCGATTTTTAAAACTGCTTGAATATCCGATACTGAGAATGGTAAACCAGTTTGAGGGCAACACGAACATTGTAGAAAAGCCGGGGGTGGATTTTTGGCAGATGAGGGAGCCAACTTGTCCAAAACATCGTTGGCCAAATTGTCCGAAATTCTAAGGTTTTTTGATGGCTCTCCGCGCCCTTTGAATCTTCTAGCCATCCTCCATAAGGTTGTGAGGGACGTAGAACTATCACAACTATCACAAAAATGTTGCCAACTTTTCCTCTTCTTCTCGCGTACCAAATTTCTGAACCTTCGTTCTGTATTAGCGTACCCTTCGTAAGCTTCGGTTGACAGCTCTCGTTTCCAAGCGCGGAAAGCAACTCTGGTGGCTTTCTTCGCTTCTGTTAGCTCTTCGTCCCAATAGGGTTGCGGTATTCGGCGAGTGTGGTTCGAGTTTACTGATGGACAGGATCTGCGCAGTGCTTGCCAAATCAGCTCAAAGAAGACATCAAAGCTATCCGGTTCTCCATTTTCGACGAATGATTCCTCGAGGCTTCCGGTAAAACGTTCCCAGTCGATTTTCCGAACATTGATTCCAGAGTAGAATTTCATCGCGCATGTAGTACTCGAATGAAAAACTATCGGAAAATGATCGCTTCCATTTGGTGAATCCAAAACCTCCCAGTCGAAGCACAAACTAAGGCTCGAAGAAACCAGCGTGATATCAATTGCGCCCCACGACCGGTTTACATCAAACCTAGTTGGCTGACCATTGTTGAGAATGACGAGATGAGATGTTTCGATGGCTTGATGAAGACGGTCTCCACGTGTGTTTCCATGATCGCTTCCCCATAGGTGATGTTTTGCGTTAAAGTCTCCTCCAATGATGCACGGTTTCGGAACGGTTGATAAAAAATTATCAAACTGAGTCTGCGATATGTTGGCTTGCGGGTGTATGTACACAGATACAATAGTGATCAACCCGGAGATGTATTTGATCTGGCAGGCAACGGCTTGAATATCCGCTGACAGTGCGAAAGGAAATGCTACGGGATTCAGTTCTGAACGAATCGCGATGGCTACGCCCATCGAGTTTCGTCTGTGATCTTTACGAAAAATGGTGTGCTGCGGTAGACTAAAGTTTGTGTGATTGTCGAGATGTGTTTCACTCAAAAGCGAAATATTGATATTGTGTGTATTTATGAGCTGGATTAAAGATGAGCGTTTACTATTTATCCCTCTACAATTCCATTGTAGACATTGCAGAGGAACGGTGGCTGTTAAAGTGCTCGGTGTGGTGTTTTTCATAATCTGAGATTAGCAAAATATCCTTTCATTTTATCACTTACAACATCCGAAATTCTCTCCAAAACCATTTGTTGAATTTTTTGTCGAGTTTCAACATCTTCCTCAGGAACTTCCAGAGCCTCTGCAACGATATCGATGACCTCAGTAGATTCAATCGTCGATCGGATCGAATCGCAAACCCCGTCAGAAATGTTAACTTCAAGTTGGGGAAGCTCATCGTCCGAATCGACATTATGACGACGTTTGCTGGAAGGATTAGACCCATTCTTGTCAACATTACTTGTTTGGCAAGCAACTGCCACGGTGGATTTTGTTGTTGGTTGGGAGATGATAGTTAGTGAGTTTGATGATTCATTTGAAGTTGTTCCACAAAACCAATCGACACGTCCTTGTGAAAAAGTGTCGCGCCGCTCTTTATCGGTTTTCTTTTTTTGAATTATTTTCGGACAAAGCTTGTGATCATTGGCCCGATGGGAGCCCAAACAGTTAACGCACTGGGGCTCACTATTTTCACATGCATGATCTTCGCCGCCCACTTGCTCCAAGCATTGGTTACAGCGTTTAGCACTCTTGCATCCTTTTTTATCATGTCCCAAGCGCCAGCAGTTACCACACTGGCGGACAGGATAAATGTACTGCTTAACAGAATAAAGCACTCTATTCAACTCGATGTGAGTAGGTAAACTCTGCCCAGCGAAAGTAAAAATCACCGTAAACAGGGCTTCCTCTTTATCATCAGCTAATTTTCTAAGCACACGACGAGCATGAACTATCTCCGGGTTATCAACTTGATTCGACTTGCGTTTATCGTACGCATTAGCAAACTTCAATTCTTCATCACAAATATCCGGCTCAATATAGGCTACCCCAAGGCACTCCACCAGCCGTTGGGGGATAAAAAAACGCACTTCATTTGAGGTACCGATGCCTGCTATTTCATTAGCAGCATCCCTCGATCGCATCAAAATTTTCATTTTGGTTTTAGAAACCGGCATAGCACGTATAAAATCGTCACCAAATTTCTTCACCAGACTTTTAGCAATCTTCGCAGCAGATATATTTCCGACATTTGTTTCAGCCATAACGAGATATGGCCCAGCATAATTTTCGTGATATTTCCGCACTCGAACTTCATTTTTCGATGACCTTGGTGTATCGTTGTGGGTCATTGCACCGCTCGACAATAGCGTGTGGAAGGAGAGAAGAAAAATAAATTAGATTTCGATTCAGCTCACACACACGATGTGCAACGTACCGTAGTTCAAACGAGACTGGAAGAAGAAATTAGTTAGGTATTCATCTCAGTGCATCGAGGGCTCAATGGGCGATGGGCGCGCTCGCAGTCCCGGTATACGATTTCTCGTGTGTTAAACAGAGAGAGAAATAGCCTTCACTCCAATTTCACTCCGATTAGCTGTCATTCTTATGGAAATCTGTGTAGGAGTAAAGAGCAGGCTTTATTCTTTTTAGCAGGTCCAATCCCAATTCTTATGAAGTTGCTCAGTTTCGAAATGTGGAAACCGACAGCAAAGATTTGTAGTAGGCTTTGACCCGGTCAGCTAAGTGAGAGAGCAAAATAACGAAAAGAGAGAGAGCGAAACAACGATAGAAACTTGGATTGAGCAAACGAGCGATTGAGCTCAACATGTCAGTGTAGGGATTAAAGTGAGAATTAATATATCAGACGGTTAACACGAAAAATGAACGGCTAGGAGATTGGCAACACTAGTACATGAGAGAGCACGTTTCTGTTCATGTGCTCAGAAACTTTTGGTTTATGAGAGCGTTTATTTCAATTAGAGAGAAAAGTTGTGTAGAGTTTAAGGAAAAGAGAGTACAGCAAGAGACGGAACGAACAGACGAATCAGTTTATAGACTAGTTTTACGAAGGAAAGGTCAGTCGGGAAAGTAAACGCGAATGAAATTTTAAAGGAAAGAATAGCGTGGTCAGTCTGAATAGGAAGCGTATATCGAAATAGAAGTCGAATTGAAGAAAAAAAACGTTATTAGTTTGGTCGGTTTCGACAGTCAGTTTATGGAGTAATTTTGGACGATATAGACGCGTTCATGCGAAAGCTTTTAAATGAAACGTGGGCCAAAGGATACGACAAATGTGTTCATCATTTTTTCACAATGCCGTTTCTTCTATTTTTCATAAGAACATCGTATGAAAATTGAAAGAATTTCATAAGACTCTTATGAAAAATTAGTTTGGACGCAAAAAAGTGGTTCATAAGATGTATCTGATGAAATTTATAATAAGATTTCCTCTGAGTGATGTGAACACACAGCATTTATATGTGCAGTGTTGTATTTCATACATCCCTCTAGTAATGTCAATTGTATATATTTTCTAAATAGGAGACAAGTTGCAAAAAATCTATCTATAAGGCTGGCACGCACCGCTAATGTTTGCATTTATGCAATATAATAGGTACTCAATTTAGATAACTTTTGAATCCTTTTTCTTAATTTAATATTTTTTATTCTCGTATTCATAAAAAGAAAATAAAATTTCAAAATTTAAAAAAATGCAGAAAATTTAAAAAAAATAAGTGCTGAACAAAAACAAGAACCGAGGATGATGAATCACTCCAGAATCAAAAATTTAAATCGAAGATCGACGACTTATCGAATCACTATTGTTGATTTCCTCTATTCTCGGTTTAAATTGAAACGTTCTCTAGAAAAACTTTTATTTCGCTTCAATGCTCTAACACGTTTATAAATAGGTACTTCACTGCCTAATTCTCGTTCTTGCCGCTGCACGAGCACGATTCTGAATTTTGTTGGAAATTTTCCTCAGCTGATTCCGATAGTCGTTCATAGTCGAGTAGTCGTTCTTCCAAACATCTGAAAAAAGATGAATATAATTAATAAACTGCCATTACTATTGACAGCAATGAGCAAAACTACCGAACAGAAGTTGGTTGAATATATAGAAAGACATCATGTTGATTTCGCCATCGTTAAATCCTAGCTCACTGATCAAGCTTTCGGTGACGAAATCCTTCAAAATCGGTTCTAGATTGCGATTATGTTTCTGAATGGTCGTTCCCAGAAAGTTCACCTAAAACGGTACGATGATATAAAACGTTAGTTTGAAATAACATAATAAAATCTGTCATTGCCCTTACAAATGAAACCAACGATTCCTGGTCGCTCACAATCGATTCCTCCAATTCCCTCAGGTCATCGACCTGGTTGATGGGAAACTCCACCAGTTTTAGCTCATCTTGCTCGATAAACTCCCCGATCAAATCGTTCTCGTCCGAATCCATCTCCAGTTGTATCTCATCAACGATTTCATCCTGTATCATTGCTTCCTCTTCTAGGACTTCCTGCTGTTGTTGTTGTTGCTGCTGCTGCTGTTGGGCTTGGACTGCAGCTAGCTGAGCTAGCTGGGCCGGGCTAGCCGTTATGAACTGCCGATTGATCAATCCGTTCATGTGCATGGCGTTCAGGCTGTCGGCCTGGGCATTCATATAGATAATGTTTTCCAGATTTTTCTCGATTTCGTCCAGTCGGACGATGATCGATTTCAGCGTTTCCGGATCGAAATCGGTGGCACCCGGATCGGCAAAGGTTTTATGGATCTTTTGGATAACGGCTATGAGAAAATAAAACGACGATCAAAATTTAACAAACGTTCATATTATTGAAATGCATTGATTCAGATTGCTATGAAACGTTGCATAAAATTCACTTTGAATGTTGAAATACTTTCATTCAACATGAAAATGATCGATAACATCATCTATACTTACAGATATCATCCTCATCGTCTTCGATGTCGATCTCCTCGATTCCGGCATCGGTTCGGAACTTTTTCACCTCGATCCGGATATCATCGGAAATATTGAAACTCCGGATCGTGGTGGAGATGTTAGACTGGACCACACTCATCCCCACAATCAGAATATGAACGAAAACTTAAAAACGGAAAAGGACCATTGCGGGCACTGCGCGGAATTGCGGATTGATTTTCTGCTAAACGTAAACAAAAACAAAGTCTTGTTCGAAATTTTCGAAAATAAAAACAAACGCTTCGATTTTTTTTTTCATGCAGGGTCGTCCGGAAACGCCGAAAACTTTTCGAAATAAGGGAGAAAGAAAAATGGAGAACTGTCAAAGTGGAAAACAACAAGCCGGGAATCGTGTTTTCTGAAAAGTTAGGGGAATATTTTTTGAAATATTGCTTTGTTTTCGCATGTAAAGTTGATCAAAACAGCACAAAACCATGGCTGATGCTGCCGCACGTCAGCTGCAGTACGAGTACAAAGCGGTAAGTTTCATTTCTAGCCGGAATTCAGAATTATATGAAGCCAATTTTATTTCCTCCCAAACGCTCCCAACCCAAAATGGCAACGTAGTTGAAACGTTTATGCTGAATTTTAACAATATCCCTGATGAACTTTTCAGAACTCCAATCTTGTGTTGCAAGCGGATGTCCGGTTGATTGAACGACCTCGGCGTGATGAGGCCACCGGTGAGGTGCTCTCCCTGGTGGGCAAGCTGGACGGGACCCGTATGGGCGATCGGGCCCAGCGAAGCAAACCCGAAAAGACCGAAGAAAGAAAGGCCAAGTAAGTATACGAGGGGTATCCGGAAGCTGTTAGAAGGGTTCAAATATTTGTTAAAACTCAAATACGTCAACCAGTTCGATTTGCTGTTAAAGCTTTATTTTGTTGTTACGGATATTGGCTGGAAATGTATACATTTATAATATCATAAAAATAAAGTTTAAATTTTTTACCAAGTCGTATCACGAATCAAAAAACATATACATTATTAACGTTCATATAACATCTAATAAAAAAAAAACCTTTAATTACTTACGGCGCGTTCGTAAAATGATTTTTTTGGGTGATGCATCAGTCGATGGATAGATGTCAAATCACTTCCCAATGCTTTTGCATACGTTTGTTTGTAGGTAATTTACGAACGCCAGCATCGATAAAAAAATCACTTCGATAGAAAAAATTTACGAACACGCCGTTAGATGAAAATAAAAAAAAACTATGATTTACGTCCATAAAAATTCCAGGCGACAACGTCGCGACGAAGCACAGTACGACTTCAACAGCATGAAGGGCGCCACTTTGCTGTCGGAGGGAATCGACGAGATGGTCGGCATCGTTTACCGGCCCAAGACGCAGGAAACGCGTCAAACGTACGAGGTACTGTTGAGCTTCATCCAGGAGGCGATCGGCGATCAACCGCGGGACATTTTGTGCGGTGCTGCCGACGAAATTCTGGCGGTACTCAAAAACGACAAAATGAAAGATCGCGAGCGGAAGCGCGAAATCGACGGGCTGCTAGGGTCGGTCACTGATGAGCGGTTTGCGTTGCTGGTTAATTTGGGCAAGAAAATAACCGACTTTGGAACCGATTCGGCGGGTGCGACCGGTTTAGCCGCTGAGGAACAGATCGATGAAACGTACGGCATCAACGTACAGTTCGAAGAGTCCGAGGCAGAAAGTGAGGAGGAAGAATACGGTGAAGTGCGAGACGAAGATGCACAGGACGAGGGGGAAGAAGCCAGGGATGATGGAATGTTGCACGCGGAGAATGTAAGTATAGGATAGCATTTTAATAGATAAACAATATGTGCCAACATTTAGCATTTTCTTAAGTATAACTTACTATTTTTTTTCGAATTTCAGCTCGGCGGTAACGAGGAAAACAAGAAAGAGAAAGCCCTAGATCCGCGGGACATCGACGCCCACTGGTTGCAGCGATGTCTGCGCAAATACTACAATGATTCGATGCTTTCCCAGTCAAAAGCTGGGGAGGTGTTGGGAGTGCTCCGGGATGCTGGTGACGATCGGGAGTGCGAAAATCAGCTAGTGCTGCTTCTGGGCTACGATTGTTTCGATTTTATTAAGCTGCTCAAAAAGAATAGACAGATGATTTTATATTGCACTCTTCTGGCGTCCTCGCAAAGTGAGAGTGATCGCATTAAAATTCGTGAAAAAATGAAGGCAGATTCATATTTGGCAAAAATTCTCAGGCAGCTGGACACCGGCAAGCAGGAGATGGATGATTATGAGAGTGAGAAGGCAAAAATGCAGCGCCGTAGGAAAGAACAAGATGATGATAACATGGAAGGCATTGGAGGTCAGATCCCCGGGAATCGAACTGTTTTGGAACTTGACGAGCTGGCTTTCACCCAAGGATCTCATTTGATGGCAAACAAAAGATGTCAGCTACCGGATGGTAGTTTCCGTAAGCAGCGAAAAGGCTACGAAGAAGTTCATGTTCCAGCATTGAAACCCAAACCCTTTGAAAATGACGAAGAATTGATGGCAATCGATAAATTACCTAAATATGTCCAGCCGGTGTTCTCAGGTTTCAAAACATTGAACCGTATTCAGAGTAGAATTTACAAAACTGCATTAGAAAGTGACGAAAATGTTCTACTTTGCGCTCCCACTGGTGCCGGTAAAACGAACGTAGCTCTATTGACCATGATGAGAGAGATTGGGAAGCATATCAACGACGATGGAACGATCAATGTGGACGAATTTAAAATAATCTACATCGCTCCGATGCGTTCTCTGGTACAGGAAATGGTTGGTAACTTTGGAAAACGCCTGGGGACTTATAATTTGACAGTTTCGGAATTGACTGGTGATCATCAATTGAGCCGGGAGCAGATCGCTGCTACCCAGGTGATTGTTTGCACGCCGGAAAAATGGGACATTATCACTCGAAAAGGAGGAGAAAAAACCTATACCCAATTGGTGAGATTGATAATTATTGATGAAATTCACTTGCTGCACGATGAGCGTGGACCGGTTTTGGAATCACTGGTTGCTCGGACGATCCGTAACATTGAAACAACACAGGAGGATGTCCGTATCATTGGATTGTCTGCAACCCTTCCAAATTACCAAGACGTTGCAACGTTCCTCAGAGTTCGTCCTGAAACCGGCTTATTCTATTTCGATAACAGCTTCCGACCGGTTGCATTGGAGCAACAGTACATCGGTGTAACGGAGAAGAAAGCCCTCAAACGCTTCCAAGTCATGAACGATATCGTTTACGAGAAGGTGATGGAACATGCCGGAAAGAACCAAGTTTTGGTTTTCGTGCATTCGCGAAAGGAAACCGGTAAGACGGCTCGCGCCATACGTGACATGTGTTTGGAAAAAGATACTCTGGGAAGTTTCTTAAGAGAAGGGTCTGCTAGTATGGAAGTATTGCGTTCTGAAGCTGAGCAGGTTAAGAACTCAGAGTTGAAGGATTTGCTACCATATGGATTTGCAATCCATCACGCTGGAATGACCCGTGTTGACCGTACTCTGGTTGAGGATTTGTTTGCCGATCGTCACATACAGGTTCTGGTCTCAACGGCTACTCTAGCTTGGGGTGTTAACTTGCCGGCTCACACCGTCATCATCAAAGGAACACAGGTGTACAACCCAGAGAAAGGTCGTTGGGTTGAACTAGGAGCCCTCGACGTTCTCCAGATGTTGGGTCGAGCAGGTCGTCCACAATACGACACCAAGGGAGAGGGAATTCTCATCACCAATCACAGCGAGCTGCAGTTCTATCTGTCGCTGTTGAATCAACAACTCCCAATCGAGTCACAGCTTATCTCCAAAATGCCGGATATGCTGAACGCAGAAATTGTGCTTGGAACCATTCAGAATGTCAAAGACGCTGTAACTTGGCTTGGTTACACTTACCTTTACATAAGAATGCTCCGACAACCAACGCTGTATGGAGTTTCATTTGATGCTATCAAAGAAGATCCGCTGCTGGAAAATTTCCGTGCCGATTTAGTCCACACTGCAGCTTTGCATCTTGAAAAGAGCGGTTTGGTCAAATACGATCGTAAAAGTGGTCATTTCCAGGTGACGGAAATAGGACGAATCGCTTCGCATTATTATTGCACTCACGATACGATGCTGACTTACAATCAGCTGCTGAAGCCTACTCTCAGTGAAATTGAGCTGTTTCGCGTTTTTTCGTTGTCCGGGGAGTTCCGCAATATAACCGTTCGTGAGGAGGAGAAGCTGGAGTTGCAGAAGCTGATGGAACGCGTTCCAATCCCGATTAAGGAAAGCATGGAGGAGTCCAGCGCCAAAGTGAATGTCCTGTTGCAGGCTTATATTTCGCAGTTGAAGTTGGAAGGATTCGCACTGATGGCGGATATGGTATACGTCACACAGTCAGCTTCACGTTTGTTGAGAGCGATTTTCGAGATTGTATTGCATCGGGAGTGGGCGCAGCTGGCCGACAAATGTCTAACTCTTTGTAAAATGATTGACCGTCGTATGTGGCAAAGTATGTCACCGTTGAGGCAATTTCGGAAAATGCCGGAAGAAATTGTCAAGAAAATTGAAAAGAAGAATTTCCCTTGGGAACGTTTATACGATCTGGAAGCTAACGAAATCGGTGAACTCATTCGAGTTCCAAAGCTGGGAAAAACTATTTACAAGTACGTTCACCAGTTCCCGAAACTTGAGCTGTCCACTCACATTCAACCGATCACTCGGTCTACCCTGAGAGTGGAACTCACAATCACTCCCGATTTTCAATGGGACGATAAAATTCATGGTCAATCCGAAGCGTTCTGGATTCTGGTGGAGGACGTTGATTCAGAAGTGATCCTACACCATGAATACTTCCTGCTGAAAGCTAAATACTGTCAGGATGATCATCTGGTGAAGTTCTTCGTGCCGGTATTCGAACCCTTACCACCTCAATACTTTCTGAGAATAGTTTCTGATCGTTGGATAGGAGCAGAAACCCAGCTCCCCGTTTCCTTCCGGCATCTGATCCTGCCGGAAAAGAATCTACCACCAACTGAACTTTTGGATTTGCAGCCTTTACCTATTAGCGCTTTGCGGGAGCCACGCTTTGAAGAACTTTACTCTGAACGCTTCCCGCAGTTTAATCCAATCCAGACGCAAGTTTTCAATGCCGTTTACAACAGCGAGGACAATGTTTTTGTGGGAGCTCCAACCGGATCCGGAAAGACAACAATAGCTGAGTTTGCAGTATTGAGGATGTTACAGCAAAATCCTCATGGTCGCGTTGTCTATCTGGTGTCGAAAGACACCTTAGCTGAATTGATTTTCATGGATTGGCATCAGAAGTTCAGTCAAAACTTGGGCTGCAAGGTGGTGAAACTCACTGGAGAAACTGGAACGGATTTAAAGTTGATTGCTAAAGGACAAATCATTGTTACGACGGCTGACAAGTGGGATATTTTGTCTCGTCGTTGGAAGCAGAGGAAGAACGTGCAGAATATTCAGCTCTTCATAGTTGACGAACTGCAGCTGATCGGTGGAGAAGATGGTCCTGTTTTGGAAGTAGTTTGCTCCCGTATGCGGTATATTTCATCGCAGATCGAAAAACAAATACGTATTATCGCTTTGTCGGCTTCATTGTCCGATGCCAGGGATGTTGCACAGTGGTTAGGATGTAACGCGAATGCGACTTTCAATTTCCATCCTAGCGTCAGGCCTATTCCACTGGAATTACACGTCCAAGGGTTCAATATCACTCATAATGCCTCGAGAGTTGCTGCGATGTCTAAGCCAGTTTACAACGCAATCACCAAATTCAGTCCCCATAAGCCGGTGATCGTTTTCGTATCTTCTCGAAAGCTGGCTCGACTCACAGCTATTGATATTTTGACGTACTGTGCTGCGGAAGCTCAACCTAATAGGTTCTTCCACGCGGAAGAGGAAGATATAAAACCTTTCTTGGATCGAATGACGGACAAAACATTGAAGGAGACTCTTTCTCAAGGTGTGGCGTACATTCACGAAGGTTTGACCCCTGCAGATCATAGGATTGTGGAACAGCTGTTTGATTCCGGTGCCGTTCAAATTGCGGTCGTTACGAGAGATCTCTGTTGGGGTCTAAACATTTCGGCCTATCTCGTGGTGATCATGGATACCCAATTTTACAATGGCAAAAGCCATTCTTACGATGACTACCCCATCACAGATGTGATGCAAATGGTCGGTAGAGCTAACCGACCGCTGGAAGATGACGATGCCAAGTGTGTCCTGATGTGTCAAAGCTCCAAGAAGGACTTTTTCAAAAAGTTCCTCAACGAAAGCCTGCCAGTCGAAAGCCATCTGGATCATCGCTTGCACGATCACTTCAATGCAGAAATTGTGACAAAGACCATTGAGAACAAACAGGACGCAGTGGATTATCTAACCTGGACCTTCCTATATCGACGATTGACTCAGAATCCAAACTATTACAACCTACAGGGTGTCACTCATCGACACCTTTCCGATCATCTATCAGAGCTGGTTGAGTCAACCTTGTCCGATCTGGAACAATCCAAATGTATCAGCGTCGAGGATGAAATGGATACGTTGCCGCTGAATCTGGGAATGATTGCTGCGTACTATTACATAAACTACACGACAATTGAGTTGTTCAGTTTGTCGCTGAACAGCAAAACCAAAATCCGTGGACTGCTGGAAATCATCGCATCGGCCGCAGAATACGAAGATGTGGTTGTCCGACACCATGAAGATAACATATTGAAAAGCTTGGCTCAGAGGCTGCCGAACAAGTTGACAGGACCCAATGGAGCTGCTCCAAAGTAAGTAGAACTGTATTTCATAACTGTAAACTTTAAAAAACAAACATTTCTATTAAGGAACCGAGTAAAACATTAAAAAAATTTATTGTTTAATTTTTTTAATAGATATAACGACCCACACATCAAAACAAACCTATTGCTTCAGGCGCATCTGTCTCGGCTGCAGCTGGGAGCAGAACTTCAAGGCGACACCGAACAAATTCTCGGAAAAGCCATTCGACTCATCCAAGCTTGCGTCGATGTGCTTAGCTCCAATGGATGGCTTTCGCCGGCCGTCGCAGCCATGGAGCTGGCCCAAATGGTAACGCAAGCAATGTGGAGCAAGGATTCCTATTTGAAGCAACTTCCCCACTTCACCGGGGACATTGTCAAACGGTGTCAGGAGAAGAAAATTGAAACCGTTTTCGATATCATGGAACTGGATGACGACGACCGTAGCCGGCTGCTGCAGCTGACCGATCAACAAATGTCGGACGTGGCCAGATTCTGCAATCGCTATCCGAACATCGAGATGACATTCGAGGTCATAGATCGGGATCGCATCAACTCCGGATCGTCGGTTAATGTGGCCGTCAACTTGGAACGTGAAGACGACGTGACTGGACCGGTGATTGCGCCGTTCTTCCCCCAGGTAATTTTCCACACTACTAACAACTGGCGCCAGTATTGAAAATTTCCAACAATCAATAAGTTACGAAGCATATATTTCTGGCTAAATAATTACAGAGCAAAGAAACGTTGTTTTATAAACATGTCAACCGGATGTAGCATACACCTTCGCCTAGTTGTGCAGTGCAAGATTAGTTCAAGATGCATTTGGAATTGATACCGTGTGCAATTTTTATTGATTACCGAACAATGTTGTCTGTTTAATGTTATTGCAAAATTTCAAGACGTGGGATGATCTTGCTGGCTTGAAAATATTTACGAAAAGCTAACCCGTTCAATCTCGCTAGATTCTGTTTGATTTGTTTTGCACTCTTCGAAGGCGGGATGAGTGACAGGTGGCGCCATCCGTATAATGGCACGGTTTTAAATCGTATTTTAGCTGGAATACGTTATTTCTCCTGTACTAAAGTCAACGTTAAATATCACCTATTTAACAATGCAAATAACAGTTGATTTCAGGTTATCTTATTTTTTGAAATTTATAAGCGTTCAGTTAAACAAATATCTAATTCAATACTTTCAGATAAGTCGGTTTACAAAATGAAGCTTATGTCTTTCATAAAAGTATTTTTCTCGCCTTTTGCATGTTTATCATATATTCTTTCTTTTCTTTTAACTCATTCTAGAAACGCGAAGAAGGCTGGTGGGTAGTGATCGGCGATCCGAAAACCAACTCGCTGCTCTCGATCAAACGGCTCACCCTGCAGCAGAAGGCGAAGGTGAAGCTGGATTTCGTGGCTCCCAGTCCGGGCCACCACGAGTATACCCTGTACTTCATGAGCGATTCGTACCTCGGGTGCGATCAGGAGTACGAGTTCAACATCAACGTAGGTGATTTCCAGTCGGAGAGCGAAAGCGATTCGGATTAAGTATCCTTGGACTACGATAAAGGTAACGTTTATTGTCTCTATATTCTAACCACCCACATCCAGCATAAATACCTATTTAGAATATCTTTGAGGGAATCTGTGCAGGTGTTATGATACTTCTAATAAATCCCACAGAGGAAATTCACTTGTCCCGATTTCCGGGAGCAATGATCCCGAAAGATTGATTTTTTTTTCAATCAAGTGTAGTCATATCACTGCCATCCATGGAGCCGAAGGTACCAAAAGTCGGTCACAATCGGAAACCAATCTATAATGATGCAAGTGTGACTTTGGCGCTTTATCCGCTCCAACGAACGATGGCTGCCTGTCGATCGTGTAACTCAATATGCCGTTTTCTTAGGGTGAAGGTAAGAGGGGAAGGGCCGCCGGATAACGAAAACTGATACAGTCAATCAAATGGTCTTCGAAAACGGTGAAACCTGATAAGAAGACAAAGCGATCAGGTTTTGTGCAGCAAAGAAGAACAGCGATCTTGGGCTTACAGTTGTATTTATTAATGCAATAATTTTTAGCATCCATTCACTGCTGTCGGTTTTGCAGATGATACCACACCAGAAAACAACAAATAACCGGGTGTCAATAATACAGGGAATGAAAACAAACCATCGGAGCTGAAGATTGATTGGGAAAGGAAATCCTTCCAACCAACGTTGGTGTTTGGTGCGATTCGGTGTTCCGCTTTCGTAACCTTTCATATACATATATTGTTATTGATATTTCCATCTTTGTTTCAACACGTAAAAATTCATATGTTAGTAACTTCAATAGGGGCCGGTTGAAGAAGATGCAAATGCAAATTGAAACGACTGGTTGTTAACAATAAAAAGATGTTTTCGAAGACCATTCTCGTTACGACGATTATCATAGGCCGGGCGCCTTATCAGCGAGCGAGGGGTGGCAAAAGTAACGCTGAACGACTGAACGATCTGGGACTGACGAACGGACGGACGGGTTGATACTCAAATCGAAAGGTCCACTGGCTGGCAGCGATTCGTTGCCCTAGTCAAAGGGACAGTGTACAGAGTTAATGACGCATGTGAGGGATTTCATTTGCGTCTAGCTAGGAGGCTTACATGAATGCTGGAACTTTCATCGCATGAAGAGTAAACTGGACGTGTCTGTCACGCTAATAATAATAATTGCTAACAATATTCAATAATCTTTCCGGGTGGATGACTGGAACACCCGAGAAATCAAATGCGTTACTCCAATGCGCTTCTAATAATAATCCAATCATTGTTGAGAAAATACTGCCATGAAAAAACCCAATTTCAGCATTGTGGAGAAAAGTAACGGGATGAAAACTTTGCCACGTTAGTCAAAATTGAAATGTAATACACATCTTGCAATACCATCAAGATTTGTTTTATAAAGGCAACCTTAGGTAACATGCAGATCTCGGTTTTAATGCAGAGTTTCAGAGTTTGTTTGCAGAGTTTCATATTAGCATATGCTAGTTTAAGGCCTTCTTATTATTTATTTATTTTCATAGTTTTCCGTCTCACGACATAACTTGACGAACATAATTCCCAAAACTCACTCGGTCCATGGCAACCGTTTTCCAATTTCTCAGACAACCCACATTCGCTAGATCACGCTTCACTTGGTCTAACCACCACGCTTGTTGCGCCCCTGTTCGTCTTGTTCCTACCGGATTCGTAGCGAACACTTGTTTTGCAGGACAGTCGTCCGGCATTCTCGCAACATGTTCTGCCCAGCGTATCCGGTCAGCCTTCACCACCTTCTGGATACTGGCTTCGCCGTAGAGTAGCGCGAGCTCTTGGTCCATCCTTCGCCTCCATATTCCGTTCGCCTGCACGCCGCCAAAGATGGTTCTTAACACTCGTCGCTCGAATACTCCGAGTATACGCAGGTCCTCCTCGAGCAATATCCATGTCTCGTGCCCGTAGAGAACAACCGGTCTAATGGGCGTCATGTACAGGATACACTTGGTGCGAGGGCTAAGTCTTCTCGACCGCAGTTGCTTATTGAGTCCATAGTGCACGACTTCCGCTGATAATTCGCCGCCGGATCTCACGGCTGGTGTCATTGTCTGCGGTCACCAATGAGCCGAGATAGATAAAGTCTTCGACTATCCACAGCTCCACGCCTTCGATCGTGACATTGTTATTACTGGTAAAGCGGGTTCGGTCGGTCTTGGATCCGCAGGCCAGCATTTACTTCGTCTTGAACGTATCAATCATCAACCCAATTCTTTCTTCTTCGCGTTTCATTTTGCGATAGAACTCCTACCCCGCCGCAGATGATGTCATCGGCAAAGCAGATAAGTTGACTGGATCTGTTGAAAATCGTGGCCCGCTTTTCACCCACTGCTCGTCGAATAACACCTTCTAGCTAGCGCCACGTTGAACATCATGCAGGATAGACCATCGCCTTGTCGAAGCCTCCTGCGTGATTCGAATGAACTCGACAATTTACCCGAATTTCGCACACAGCACTGCGTTCCATCCATCGTTGCCTTGATCAGTCTGGTCAGCTTCCCGGAAAAGCCGATCTCGTACATGATTTTCCATAGCTCGTCACGGTCGATCGTGTGGTATGCGGCTTTGAAGTCGATGAATAGATGGTGCGTAGGAACTTGGTGTTCACGGCATTTTTGGAGGATTTGCCGTAATGTGAAGATCTGGTCCGTCGTTGACCGTCCCTCTATGAATCTGTTTGCTTGTGGCGTTAGGCGGCGGAATTATGATTCGGGACAGCACTTTGTAGGCGGAATTTAGGACAGTGATCGCTCGGTAGTTCTCACAGTCCAGTTTTTCGCCCTTTTTGTAGATGGGGCATATTACCCCCTCCTTCCACTCCTCCGGTAGCTGTTCTATGTCTCAGATCCGGACCATTAACCGGTGTAGGCAATCGGCCAACTTATCCGGGCCCATTTTGATGAGTTCAGCTGGCGAATGGCTTCCTTAACTTCACTCATCTTTGGGAGTGGCTCCTCTACGTAGTTGCCATTTATTCTACATGGCAATTCTTAAACATTCCATGTAGAAATACACACCCAGATGCGGAACCTTGACAAAAATTATTACGGTCGGTTCTGGATATTCGATGATGATAATTTAAGCATACCTCCAATGCCGACCCAAGGTCCATGTTTGCCTGATGCTTACATCCACTTCTACTTTGGTCTTCTTCATCAACCCTTTGGAGCTTCTTGGTGCTTGAAATCGTCGGCCTGTGCACCAAGGTTTTTAGACGGTTTTTTAAACGTGAAATGTGAACCTTGAGAAGCGAGAAGTAAATTGTGAGGAGTGAGATGTGAGAATCAGTTCTCATCACTCATGTCCCACGTTATATGTACCATTTTTCACGTCTCATGTATCACGTCTCACATTCCACGACTTATGTCTCACTTCTCAAGTATCACTCCCCACTTCTCACGTCTCACGCCTGATTCCTCACGTTTCATTGCTCACGCCGCATGTCTAACTTTTCTCTCTCTCTCCTCTTGTCTCATTTCTGTCTGGAAGATTAAAAAAAATGTCTGGAAAAGTTGTCTGGATGGAGAACTTTATACGTGACGACCTTTTTTTTTTTTTTGGTCGCCAGATCGCAACATTGCCTTTCTGTGTTATAATCATCTTCGTGGCATTTCAAACTTCAATTACTAAAACGACTAAAACGGATCATTTCCTGCCATTTTGCAATGAAAATTTTGAATTTTCACTGATTTGTCAAAAAAATCATGTCGAAACTGTCTGGAAATGTCTGGAAGAAATGACACCTGGACACTTATAATAATATCTGGCAAAAGTTCAAGATGTCTAGAAGATCCAGACAAAATCTGGAAGGTTGACATCACTGCTTCTCACACCGTACTTCTCAAGTCTCACATCTCACTTCTCTGCTCTAACGTCTAATATCTCAGGTTTTAGTCCCCTGTCTCAAGGCTCAGGTCTCAGAACTTATTTCCTAAGTTTTAAGTCTCAGGCTTCATGTCTCAAGTCCCAGGTCACAGGTCTCAGTTTGCAGGTTACTTGTGATTTCAGAGATAGTCGATTAATTCCTTTGAATTCAGCCACAGTATTCGAAAAACCCAAATGCTAGTATTTCACTAGCTACTTGCTAGTATCCTCAGTGGGTTATCGGCTGAAGAAAGTGTTTCATTTCCCTCCCTTAGCTTGGATAATTTGAGGAAGGGAAATGACACACTTTCTTCAGTCGATAAACCCCTGAAGATGCTAGCAAGCAACTGTGGTTGAATTCAAAGAAATTCATCCATTTTCTTTAAAATCATAGTTTCATTTAGCCAAAAGGGTCCTTCAAACCATCTTTCGATTATAAGAGGTTACTTGTCCAACTGTCTGAAGTTAACGAGCTTCAGAATTAGTACGCTTTTTTACACAGATTGCGGGAATCAACACAATTTTTTCACACGGTACATAAAACGCGTAAATACCTTAGTGTACTTAGAATTCTTTTAAGAGCCCGTTCTATTGAACTTTAGATTACTTGGTAAGAGGTTTTTATAATAATGTGCTTATTAGGGAGAAGCGAAGCTATTCGTGTTTGCACTTCTAGAATTAAGATGATTTGCAAATTTGTCGAAATACAGTGGTTGATTTCAATCATTTACCTACCTATTAGAATAGGTAACTAATCGGATTCAAATTTTAAAATCAACACACGTTGATTGGATGATCTGTGGCCTGTACGTAATTCGCCAAATGAAATATTCAACCATGTACCTACATTTATAGTTGAGTAATGTCAGCAAACGATTTTCAACTGTAATGTTGTGTGCGATGAACGCGCTAAGCATTGTCCTTCTTCTGTTGTGACACACAGTAAAGCATTCCAGCAGATTCACTTAAATGTTTCACGCTTTTAAAAGGATAACTTTGATACGCTGAAATCCTCTGATGTTTGCCAATGACTGTCCCTTATTGAAAATTTATGTTTTTGAATTTAACTATATTTTGAAATGAACACCTTCTAGGCAAATGTTTTTAAAAGTTGTATACACCTAGGTTTTTTTACACGGGTTTTTTTACGCGGTTTTTTTACACGGTTTTCGGGAATTAACACGGTTTTTTTACACGGTTTTCGCGAATTAACACGGTTTTTGAGAGAAAATATTCTAAGTCCTTTTCAAAGGAAAACACTTAGAATCTTTTTGAGTTGGGAAAATCTTATCTCTTAGACTAAGAACATGATACATGGGACCTGAGACCTGGGACCTGGGACCTGAGACCTGAGACCTGAGACCTGAGATCTGAGACTTGAGACATGAGACATGAGACCTAAGACATGAAACATTAGAAATTAGACATGAGACCTGAGACCTGGAACCTGAGACAAGGGATATTACACTTGAGACCTCAGCATGAGACATCAGACCTGAGACCTGAGACCTGAGGCATGAGACAAGAACCATGAAACATGAGACTTTAGACCTGAGACATGGGACATGAGACATGAGACATGAGGCATGAGACATAAGACATAAGACATGAGACCTGAGGCATGAGACAAGAGCCATGAAACATGAGACCTGAGACCTGAGACATGAGACTTTGGACCTGAGACCGGAGACAAGCTACTAGTATTAGTACAGCGAAAAATAAGTTTCGCTCCGATTTCAACATGCGACCCCTCTAGTGAAAGTGTTTGACTTGTGGGTGACGAAAAATAGTGTCTCGACTTCGCTAGTACAAGCTACTAGTGTTAGTACCGCGAGAAATTCGTTTAGCTCCGATTTCAACTTTCAACCGGTCAAGTGAAAGGGGTTGACTTGCAGGTGACGAAAAATAGTGTCGCGAGTTCGCTAGTACAAGCTACTAGTGTAAGTACCGCGAAAAATTAGTTAAGCTCCGATTTCAACTTGCGACCCCTCTAGTGAAAAGGTTTGACTTCTAGGTGACGAAAAATAGTGTCGCGAGTTCGCTAGTACAAGCTACTAGTGTTAGTACCGCGAGAAATTAGTTAAGCTCCGATTTCAACTTTCAACCGTTCAAGTGAAAGGGTTTGACACTACTCTTCGTCACCCACAAGTGAAACCCTTTCACTAGAGGGGTCGCAAGTTGAAATCGGAGCTTAACTAATTTCTCGCGGTACTTACACTAGAAGCTTGTACTAGCGAACACGCGACACTATTTTTCGTTACCTACTTGTCAAACCCTTTCACTAGAGGGGTTGCAAGTTGAAATCGGAGCTAAACTAATATCTCGCGGTACTAACACTAGTAACTTGTACTAGCGAACACGCGACACTATTTTTCGTCATCTACAAGTCAAACCCTTTCACTAGAGGGGTCGCAAGTTGAAATCGAAGCTTAACTAATTTTACGCGGTACTAATCCTAGTAGCTTGTACTAGCGAACTCGCGACACTATTTTTCGTCACCTACAAATCAAACCCTTTCACTTGACCGGTCGAAAGTTGAAATCGGAACTAAACTAATTTTTCGTGATACTTACACTAGTAGCTTGTACTAGCGATTTCGCGACACTATTTTTCGTCACCTACAAGTCAAACCCTTTCACTAGAGGGGTCGCCAGTTGAAATCGGAGCTAATCTAATTTTTCGCGGTAATAACACTATAGCTTGTCCCAAGTCTAAAGTCTCATGTCTCAGGTCTCATCTTTCATGGCTCTTGTCTCATACCTCAGGTCTCATGTCTTATGTCTCATGTCTCAGGTCTCAGGTCTCATATCTCATATCTCATGTCTCATGCCTCATGTCTCATGTCTCAGGTCTCAGGTGTCATGTCTTAAGTCTCAAGTCTCATGTCTCAGGTCTCATGTCCCATGTCTCAGGTGTCAGGTCTCGTGTTTTATGTCTTAGGTTTCTAGTTTCAGGTCTCAGGTCTAATGTGGACTTAGGTCTCAGGTGTCATGTCTTAAGTCTCAGGTCTCATGTCTCTAGTCTACATTCTCAAGTCCAGGTCTCAAGTCTCAAGTCTCAGGTCTCAGGTCTTAAGTGTCAGAACTTCAGAGCTGCAGAATTCGATTGGTCTTTTTTTACACGGTTTTCGGGAATTAACACGGTTTTTTTTTACACGGTTTTCGGGAATTAGCACGGTTTTTTTTTACACGGTTTTCGGGAATTAACACGGTTTTTTTTACACGTTTTTTTTTACGCGTTACGTATATCAGTGTAAAAAAACCTTACTGTACCTGTACATTCTTACATGGATCATTCAACCAACGCCATAGCAAGATCTATTCGAAGATCAACGAACGTTTTCACTTTCGCCGGATAAATTGATAAATTGTTCGTCTCGACCGGCTGGAGGCGCGTCACAGGTTTGTATCAAAGAGCTTTTTAACTTTATTCTAGATTTGCGACATCGCGTTCTGCGGCGTAATCATCATTGACGGTAAACCGTTTTGCCCTTCAACGTTACAGAAAAGGGTTTTCGTCGTACTAACGTCATTCGAGTACGTCTTATCAACCTGGTCCCAGTGCTAGGATTTCGGCGCTGACATTGACCCACATTATTGCCCAACAGTTCTGGACGAGCCGTAGAAGATTCTACGGCTTCCAAAAGCAAGAAAGACTCATTTACGTCTAAGCGCATTCGAAGTACGCGTGTCAATGGGATTAGTTTCGTCGAGCTATTGACCAATTGATAAGAACACAGATTCACCAAACTTCGACCTATACAGATCCGGTTAATAGCAGTTTTCCGGTAGGCTACCGTCTTATAACTTCACCTTCGTTTAGAAGAAAAAAAGTCGGAGTGGCGCAAACTTTGTGTATGAAACTTGAGACGCCATAACGGTGAAAAACGATCCTTCCCCGGCCGGAGGGAGCATCATCACGAGGGCAAGATGTTTTGAGCTTAGGGCCAAACACGTGTGCCTTTTCGTTGCATGAATCGGCTGAGGCACCATTCAACTGCTCCACGAGGCGAGCCGTTTTGAGATGTTTTTACAAGTACTCGTCAGGAATTTCCGCTTCGGATGAAAGGTGTGTTTTTGGTTTGTCAAAATTTGCAAAACATTTCGAATGCTTAGGTAGATGGTTCATTCAACCGAATCGAGTAATTAGTTGCAACAAGCAATTGACTACGCGACGTCTGCATCCAATTGCTACCTTGCAAGGTAATGCGACTTTGGCAGAAAAACGGTAGCAAGTGTCAATATGTGTGATTGATACCAGCTTGGTCATTGAAGGACGATAACTTTGTAGTTTTGAAATTTCCCAAAGCTATTGACAGCTTTTCCTATATAGAACAGGAACACCTGCCCAGTAAAATGGAACGAATATAAAAAAAAAAACTAAAACAATGAACATTTTCTTACACACTTTCATTTCCTAAATACAATGATCTTAGTTCATGAAACTTTTGAACTAAAACGAGTTAAAACTTCAAGAAACTACAATCGTTAAGATCAGGGTTGAAGTGTTTGAGTTTCGATCGTACGAACTCATTGAAAGATAACCTTATTTATGTAGGTTAGGGTGGCAGTCAAATGGGTTTTCAGCTCAATCGGACTCGATTTAGGGGTGCCGTAAAGCGTTTAAAAGTTTCGGGTTTTGAACCCTCAAAAATTATCTCAGGAGAACCAACGGAAATCCGGGAAATCAATTTTGATTTGATGCCAAATGACTTAAAATGCATAAAACGTCGAGGTCTGGGGTTATCTTGGAAAAAAATGTCCCTGAAAAATCGACTTTCTGGGACTCCCCGTCCCAGGAAGTCGATTTTTGGCTTGAAGCTTTTTTTCCGAAGTCTCATCAGATCTCGACGTTACATGCATTTCTAAGTCATTTGGCATCAAAATTAATGCATACAGTCGGTTTTCGAAATTCGAGCATGAAATTTTTTCCATACATCAACCACCCCATTACCCCATCACCCCATTAGGTACATAACGGCGGCACTTTATCTATGAACAAAAATCTTTAAATTTCTAAAACCATCTACAGGCCCACAAAAACTCTTTGTGCAAAGTTCCAGGTAAATTTTTTATTTAGAGATTCTTTTGACTTGACAATGACTTAAAAATTAAAAAAAAAAACGTCTTTAGTCGAAAATTCACAAAAAACGACAAAATTGCCAGAGGTGACAAAAGTGCTAAAAATAAAAAAAAAACATTCAAAGCTAAATTGCGAAAATCACCAAATTGACTAAATATACAACAATAGAAAAAATGTCATACGTAAATGACATAATCCAAAAAAAGCAAGGAAAATTGGAAAAAAAAATTAAAAATGACAATAAATTCTAAATTGCAATCATGTTAAAATGAATAAAAATAAAATAAAAAATAAAATGAATAAAAATAAAAAAATGAATAAAAATGAAATGACAACATTCGCAAGAATGACACCAATTACATTAATGACAAATGTCGACGAAAATGACATAAAATTACAACAGATAAAATAATAACAATGTCAGAAGAACACAAATGACTATTATAACAAAATTTAGAAAAAAAAAAGAATTACATAAAATGGAAAAAGTTAAAAAAATAAAAAGGTTACAAAATAATTAAATGCTTATTAGACTGCCCCAAATTTGTATGAGAAATTTCAAGCTTGTGAAATGTTATGCGCTGCAGGCTCAAATTGATCCTAGGCCTAGTACAAGATCTCATGCCAAATTTGGGCCAGATCGGATCACGGGAAGGCGTCGCTCAATGAGCCTAAAGTTTGTATGGGATTTTGGGACATTTCGTACAGGGGGAACACGAAAATCCAGTTTTTCATGAATAACTTTGGTCCCCTTCGGTCGAGTTATTTTGAAAACGGTTTTTCTTCGAAGCAGTGTCTCTCATTAATAGTGCTGAATATCACCCTTGAAAAGATGACTATTTTTTGAAACTTTTGTGTCTTAACTTGAATCGAAATGCAGTCTGAGGAGTAGGCGGTGAAAGATTGACATCGCACGCGTTTTTTTTTCGCTTCGCTGATAATTCCAATAATTTTCGTTATTTAATTGAGTGAATCTTCATAAACTGAATCTCAGTGGTATCAACGTGTGGCTGGACTTTCACAGCAGAGATGGATACCAAATAAGGGCTCCAAACTTAAGGAAAGTGTCTTACAGAAAGTTTTAAAATTTGCCTCATGAGTTGCCTTGCTTGATTTCGGTTTTGTTTTTCGTGCCAGTAGTTGGATTTCGTTTTTCACTCAATGGACCTGAAAGTGATATTTTTCAAACATCTGTTGTACATGGTTGTTTGATCTTGTTAATTCCCACGATTTCAATAATATGCTGAACTGCTTAAAAAATGTGGAAACAACGGTGATAACCGTCAATTCGACTCCAAAGGTTATTGGACGGGGCAAATGTTTACGAATTGGCGCTCGGGAGGAAGAATTGAGTTGCTTCGATTGAAAAATAACACTCCTGGACGACGCGGCGACGAGAGACTTTTGGTGAGATTGTTTCATGTTCCATTCATTCTATCATTCATCAATCCTATCTGCCAAGTAGGATTTCCTCAATTGCCCCCTTCCGATTCCTATCTGAAACAGCTTTATGGGTCGTATGAGTTCTCTGCACCTAAAGAGTTATTTTGCTGTTTCAGATGTTTCCTACCATGATTACATTGACTTGTCACGGTGTGCATTATGGTACCACACTAATCTTCAAAATCAACATTTGAAATGAGAATTGAATCCAGATTCTCATTTTGGCATCTTATGCTGGTTTTGATTATTAGTTGTACCATGTGTATCAGCCAATACAAGATGTGGGTAGTAACCCCATACTACTACTACTACTACTTAACTTGAATCGAAATGCAGTCTTCGGATGAAATGTTTGTCATAGTTTAGGCTTTTAGAAAAACCGTTTTCACTTTTTTGCTTATGCTGAGGCTTATGATACATACACTGTAAATTTTTGCCTCGATTTCCAGCAAAAAAAATTGCTGGAAACGTTCAGCAATCCAAATTTTTGCTGGAAACCAGCAATCGATTTTCGAATTGCTGGATTTTTCAGCATTCGGTTATGTGCTTGTCATTTTTGCTGAAAAATCAGCAATCGGTTTTCAAATTGCTGGACTTTCCAGCAATTGATCTAGTTTGCTGGAAAATCAGCAATCGAGTTATCAATTTGCACACAAAATTTTCGAGGCTCCACTTAGCAAAATTTCGCTGTTACTTTCGATTAGCAAAATGGGTTATTTTACTAACGCGATAGCAAAAAGCTAATTTTGCTTCATTTTAGTAATTGAAAAGGCAGTTTTACTTAATTTTAGTAAAACGAAAGTTTTCTAGCCGCTTTGTTTGCAGACAGCAGCCGCCGCCAGTTGGGAGAAAAATAACAAACTGACGCGATTAAGTTGTTCTGAAAGCGCGATGCTGGTGGTTCTTGTGGTGGCCAGATCAATGCGTACAGGTAAGGGCCGCGGCCGCGATTATGAAATGTTTAGATTTCCCGATTTTCGAAATGCAAAATTGTTTGTTTTATTTTTCTACCAGGTTGCAATTTCCGGAGGTATTGACGGGTTTTTCGCAACAGTCTGGAAGTGGACAACTGAAGTTTCAACGCGCTGCGTCTGGCTCAATCATCGATGCATGAATGACGATTGGTCATTAGCCGGAAGGTGCATTCCCAGAATCCAAACTTATTACTTTGCATTTTATGAAGTGTTTTGAAAAAGTTATAAATAAATTCAAAGTGATGTTATCCGTGCATTCTATTTAATATTCAAACATTCCCTCGAAATTTGCAAATGAAAATATAAAAAAAATTAAATTTCAGATTCTGCGGGATTTTCCCCCCTGGTTTTTGCTAAAATTTAAGTAAAACATGCCGGCGGCTCATTTTTCTCATATTTGCTAAAATTTGAGCAGAAAAAAATTGCTAAATTGATTGCTTAATTTCTAGCTGGTCAAATTTGAGCAAAATTTTGCTAAATTTCGGCCTCGAAAGTTTTGTGTGTGGAGTTTGTTTTTGTTTCGTACGCTGAAGTAAGGTGAGATTCTATTTTACGAATTTAGGTTAAATTAATATAATTATTTTATTTTCCTCTATATTCTAGCAACCAGGCATCAAGTCAAGGGTAAGTTTTTATTGTACAGGTAGATATTCCATAGAAGATACTATTCAAAACTATTTTTACAGGTGGCGGATGATCAACACTGCGGCACAAAGCGGCCACCCCAGAGCCGGTAGAAAGTTGCTAAAAAAGATTTTTCTTAATTTCTAGCTGGTCAAATTTGAGCAAAATTTTGCTAAATTTCGGCCTCGAAAGTTTTGTGTGTGGAGTTTGTTTTTGTTTCGTACGCTGAAGTAAGGTGAGATTCTATTTTACGAATTTAGGTTAAATTAATATAATTATTTTATTTTCCTCTATATTCTAGCAACCAGGCATCAAGTCAAGGGTAAGTTTTTATTGTACAGGTAGATATTCCATAGAAGATACTATTCAAAACTATTTTTACAGGTGGCGGATGATCAACACTGCGGCACAAAGCGGCCACCCCAGAGCCGGTTTTAGAAAGTTGTAAAAAAAAAAGTTTTTTT
>NC_073693.1:355379472-355423470 GCF_029784155.1 Uranotaenia lowii | reverse complement strand
TAGAAATTAGTTAAGCTCCGATTTCAACTTTCAACCGTTCAAGTGAAAGGGTTTGACACTACTCTTCGTCACCCACAAGTGAAACCCTTTCACTAGAGGGGTCGCAAGTTGAAATCGGAGCTTAAACTAATTTCTCGCGGTACTTACACTAGAAGCTTGTACTAGCGAACACGCGACACTATTTTTCGTTACCTACTTGTCAAACCCTTTCACTAGAGGGGTTGCAAGTTGAAATCGGAGCTAAACTAATATCTCGCGGTACTAACACTAGTAACTTGTACTAGCGAACACGCGACACTATTTTTTCGTCATCTTACAGTCAAACCCTTTCACTAGAGGGGTCGCAAGTTGAAATCGAAGCTTAACTAATTTTAACGCGGTACTAATCCTAGTAGCTTGTACTAGCGAACTCGCGACACTATTTTTCGTCACCTACAAATCAAACCCTTTCACTTGACCGGTCGAAAGTTGAAATCGGAACTAAACTAATTTTTCGTGATACTTACACTAGTAGCTTGTACTAGCGATTTCGCGACACTATTTTTCGTCACCTACAAGTCAAAACCCTTTCACTAGAGGGGTCGCCAGTTGAAATCGGAGCTAATCTAATTTTTCGCGGTAATAACACTATAGCTTGTCCCAAGTCTAAAGTCTCATGTCTCAGGTCTCATCTTTCATGGCTCTTGTCTCATACCTCAGGTCTCATGTCTTATGTCTCATGTCTCAGGTCTCAGGTCTCATATCTCATATCTCATGTCTCATGCCTCATGTCTCATGTCTCAGGTCTCAGGTGTCATGTCTTAAGTCTCAAGTCTCATGTCTCAGGTCTCATTGTCCCATGTCTCAGGTGTCAGGTCTCGTGTTTTATGTCTTAGGGTTTCTAGTTTCAGGTCTCAGGTCTAATGTGGACTTAGGTCTCAGGTGTCATGTCTTAAGTCTCAGGTCTCATGTCTCTAGTCTACATTCTCAAGTCCAGGTCTCAAGTCCTCAAGTCTCAGGTCTCAGGTCATAAGTGTCAGAACTTCAGAGCTGCAGAATTCGATTGGTCTTTTTTTACACGGGTTTTCGGGAATTAACACGGTTTTTTTTTACACGGTTTTCGGGAATTAGCACGGTTTTTTTTTTACACGGTTTTCGGGAATTAACACGGTTTTTTTTACACGTTTTTTTTTACGCGTTACGTATATCAGTGTAAAAAAACCTTACTGTACCTGTACATTCTTACATGGATCATTCAACCAACGCCATAGCAAGATCTATTCGAAGATCAACGAACGTTTTTCACTTCGCCGGATAATTGATAAAATTGTTCGTCTCGACCGGCTGGAGGCGCGTCACAGGTTTGTATCAAAGAGCTTTTAACTTTATTCTAGATTTGCGACATCGCGTTCTGCGGCGTAATCATCATTGACGGTAAAACCGTTTTGCCCTTCAACGTTACAGAAAAGGGTTTTCGTCGTACTAACGTCATTCGAGTACGTCTTTATCAACCTGGTCCCAGTGCTAGGATTTCGGCGCTGACATTGACCCACATTATTGCCCAACAGTTCTGGACGAGCCGTAGAAGATTCTACGGCTTCCAAAAGGCAAGAAAGACTCATTTACGTCTAAGCGCATTCGAAGTACGCGTGTCAATGGGATTAGTTTCGTCGAGCTATTGACCAATTGATAAGAAACACAGATTCACCAAACTTCGACCTATACAGATCCGGTTAATAGCAGTTTTCGGTAGGCTACCGTCTTATAACTTCACCTTCGTTTAGAAGAAAAAAAGTCGGAGTGGCGCAAACTTTGTGTATGAAACTTGAGACGCCATAACGGTGAAAAACGATCCTTCCCCGCCGGAGGGAGCATCATCACGAGGGCAAGATGTTTTGAGCTTAGGGCCAAACACGTGTGCCTTTTCGTTGCATGAATCGGCTGAGGCACCATTCAACTGCTCCACGAGGCGAGCCGTTTTGAGATGTTTTTACAAGTACTCGTCAGGATTTCCGCTTCGGATGAAAGGGTGTGTTTTTGGTTTGTCAAAATTTGCAAAAACATTTCGAATGCTTAGGTAGATGGTTCATTCAACCGAATCGAGTAATTAGTTGCAACAAGCAATTGACTACGCGACGTCTGCATCCAATTGCTACCTTGCAAGGTAATGCGACTTTGGCAGAAAAACGGTAGCAAGTGTCAATATGTGTGATTGATACCAGCTTGGTCATTGAAGGACGATAACTTTGTAGTTTTGAAATTTCCAAAGCTATTGACAGCTTTTCCTATATAGAACAGGAACACCTGCCCAGTAAAATGGAACGAATATAAAAAAAAAAACTAAAACAATGAACATTTTCTTACACACTTTCATTTCCTAAATACAATGATCTTAGTTCATGAAACTTTTGAACTAAAACGAGTTAAAACTTCAAGAAAATACAATCGTTAAGATCAGGGTTTGAAGTGTTTGAGTTTCGATCGTACGACTCATTGAAAGATAACCTTATTTATGTAGGTTAGGGTGGCAGTCAAATGGGTTTTCAGCTCAATCGGACTCGATTTAGGGGTGCCGTAAAGCGTTTAAAAGTTTCGGGGTTTTGAACCCTCAAAAATTATCTCAGGAGAACCACGAAATCCGGGAATCAATTTTGATTTGATGCCAAATGACTTAAAATGCATAAAACGTCGAGGTCTGGGTTATCTTGGAAAAAAATGTCCCTGAAAAATCGACTTTCTGGGACTCCCCGTCCCAGGAAGTCCGATTTTTGGCTTGAAGCTTTTTTTCCGAAGTCTCATCAGATCTCGACGTTACATGCATTTCTAAGTCATTTGGCATCAAAATTAATGCATACAGTCGGTTTTCGAAATTCGAGCATGAAATTTTTTCCATACATCAACCACCCCCATTACCCCATCACCCCATTAGGTACATAACGGCGGCACTTTATCTATGAACAAAAATCTTTAAATTTCTAAAACCCATCTACAGGCCCACAAAAACTCTTGTGCAAAGTTCCAGGTAAATTTTTTATTTAGAGATTCTTTTGACTTGACAATGACCTTAAAAATTAAAAAAAAAAACGTCTTTAGTCGAAAATTCACAAAAAACGACAAAATTGCCAGAGGTGACAAAAGTGCTAAAAATAAAAAAAAAACATTCAAAGGCTAAATTGCGAAAATCACCAATTGACTAAATATACAACAATAGAAAAAATGTCATACGTAAATGACATAATCCAAAAAAAGCAAGGAAAATTGGAAAAAAAAAATTAAAAATGACAATAAATTCTAAATTGCAATCATGTTAAAATGAATAAAAATAAAATAAAAAATAAAATGAATAAAAATAAAAAAATGAATAAAATGAAATGACAACATTCGCAAGAATGACACCAATTACATTAATGACAAATGTCGACGAAAATGACATAAAAATTACAACAGATAAAATAATAACAATGTCAGAAGAACACAAATGACTATTATAACAAAATTTAGAAAAAAAAAAGAATTACATAAAATGGAAAAAGTTAAAAAAATAAAAAAAGGGTTACAAAATAATTAAATGCTTATTAGACTGCCCCAAATTTGTATGAGAAATTTCAAGCTTGTGAAATGTATGCGCTGCAGGCTCAAATTGATCCTAGGCCTAGTACAAGATCTCATGCCAAATTTGGGCAGATCGGATCACGGGAAGGCGTCGCTCAATGAGCCTAAAGTTTGTATGGGATTTTGGGACATTTCGTACAGGGGGAACACGAAAATCCAGTTTTTCATGAATAACTTTGGTCCCCTTCGGTCGAGTTATTTTGAAAACGGTTTTTTCTTCGAAGCAGTGTCTCTCATTAATAGTGCTGAATATCACCCTTGAAAAGATGACTATTTTTTGAAACTTTTGTGTCTTAACTTGAATCGAAATGCAGTCTGAGGAGTAGGCGGTGAAAGATTGACATCGCACGCGTTTTTTTTTCGCTTCGCTGATAATTCCAATAATTTTCGTTATTTAATTGAGTGAATCTTCATAAACTGAATCTCAGTGGTATCAACGTGTGGCTGGACTTTCACAGCAGAGATGGATACCAAATAAGGGCTCCAAACTTAAGGAAAGTGTCTTACAGAAAGTTTAAAATTTGCCTCATGAGTTGCCTTGCTTGATTTCGGTTTTGTTTTTCGTGCCAGTAGTTGGATTTCGTTTTTCACTCAATGGACCTGAAAGTGATATTTTTCAAACATCTGTTGTACATGGTTGTTTGATCTTGTTAATTCCCACGATTTCAATAATATGCTGAACTGCTTAAAAAATGTGGAAACAACGGTGATAACCGTCAATTCGACTCCAAAGGTTATTGGACGGGGCAAATGTTTACGAATTGGCGCTCGGGAGGAAGAATTGAGTTGCTTCGATTGAAAAATAACACTCCTGGACGACGCGGCGACGAGAGACTTTTGGTGAGATTGTTTCATGTTCCATTCATTCTATCATTCATCAATCCTATCTGCCAAGTAGGATTTCCTCAATTGCCCCCTTCCGATTCCTATCTGAAACAGCTTTATGGGTCGTATGAGTTCTCTGCACCTAAAGAGTTATTTTGCTGTTTCAGATGTTTCCTACCATGATTACATTGACTTGTCACGGTGTGCATTATGGTACCACACTAATCTTCAAAATCAACATTTGAAATGAGAATTGAATCCAGATTCTCATTTTGGCATCTTATGCTGGTTTTGATTATTAGTTGTACCATGTGTATCAGCCAATACAAGATGTGGGTAGTAACCCCATACTACTACTACTACTACTTAACTTGAATCGAAATGCAGTCTTCGGATGAAATGTTTGTCATAGTTTAGGCTTTTAGAAAAACCGTTTTCACTTTTTTGCTTATGCTGAGGCTTATGATACATACACTGTAAATTTTTGCCTCGATTTCCAGCAAAAAAAAATTGCTGGAAACGTTCAGCAATCCAAATTTTTGCTGGAAACCAGCAATCGATTTTCGAATTGCTGGATTTTTCAGCATTCGGTTATGTGCTTGTCATTTTTGCTGAAAAATCAGCAATCGGTTTTCAAATTGCTGGACTTTCCAGCAATTGATCTAGTTTGCTGGAAAATCAGCAATCGAGTTATCAATTTGCACACAAAATTTTCGAGGCTCCACTTAGCAAAATTTCGCTGTTACTTTCGATTAGCAAAATGGGTTATTTTACTAACGCGATAGCAAAAAGCTAATTTTGCTTCATTTTAGTAATTGAAAAGGCAGTTTTACTTAATTTTAGTAAAACGAAAGTTTTCTAGCCGCTTTGTTTGCAGACAGCAGCCGCCGCCAGTTGGGAGAAAAATAACAAACTGACGCGATTAAGTTGTTCTGAAAGCGCGATGCTGGTGGTTCTTGTGGTGGCCAGATCAATGCGTACAGGTAAGGGCCGCGGCCGCGATTATGAAATGTTTAGATTTCCCGATTTTCGAAATGCAAAATTGTTTGTTTTATTTTTCTACCAGGTTGCAATTTCCGGAGGTATTGACGGGTTTTTCGCAACAGTCTGGAAGTGGACAACTGAAGTTTCAACGCGCTGCGTCTGGCTCAATCATCGATGCATGAATGACGATTGGTCATTAGCCGGAAGGTGCATTCCCAGAATCCAAACTTATTACTTTGCATTTTATGAAGTGTTTTGAAAAAGTTATAAATAAATTCAAAGTGATGTTATCCGTGCATTCTATTTAATATTCAAACATTCCCTCGAAATTTGCAAATGAAAATATAAAAAAAATTAAATTTCAGATTCTGCGGGATTTTCCCCCCTGGTTTTTGCTAAAATTTAAGTAAAACATGCCGGCGGCTCATTTTTCTCATATTTGCTAAAATTTGAGCAGAAAAAAATTGCTAAATTGATTGCTTAATTTCTAGCTGGTCAAATTTGAGCAAAATTTTGCTAAATTTCGGCCTCGAAAGTTTTGTGTGTGGAGTTTGTTTTTGTTTCGTACGCTGAAGTAAGGTGAGATTCTATTTTACGAATTTAGGTTAAATTAATATAATTATTTTATTTTCCTCTATATTCTAGCAACCAGGCATCAAGTCAAGGGTAAGTTTTTATTGTACAGGTAGATATTCCATAGAAGATACTATTCAAAACTATTTTTACAGGTGGCGGATGATCAACACTGCGGCACAAAGCGGCCACCCCAGAGCCGGTTTTAGAAAGTTGTAAAAAAAAAGTTTTTTTTTTTAAATTAAAAAATCCCTTATTGAAAATGGGAGAAAATAATTGTTTTTATTGCTTATCATATGCACAGCCAATATTAAACTGTAATTTTGAATTGAAATATAAATTTCATACTAAATACTGACGGTTGTGTTGAAAGAAATAGCTGGTTTCCAGCAATCTGGATTGCTGATTTTCCAGCAATTTGAATTGCTGGAAACCAGCATTAACGTTTGCTGTTTTTTCCAGCAATTGAAATTGCTGGAAATTTTGCTGGAAAGTCAGCGGGACAAAAACCAGCAAAATTTTGCTGGTTTCCAGCAAAAAAAAAATTTGCTGTGTACACAGCCAAATCTTGTCAGCATCCAGGTGAGTAGAAAAAATACATATTTGAACATCGATATAATTATTTAACATTTTGTGACTTTAACCACACATTCATGACAGACACAGTAACCCGAAAATCCATATTATTCAAAACTTAACTGTGATTTACTTTTAGCAAAGAAAACTTTGATTAATATTGCGAATTTCAAACCTGGAACATGATTTGTAAAACGAGTATATGAACAAGCTGTCTGGTTCCAAGGCGCAACATTATTTGAAGAGTCCTTTTATTTGTACGTCAATTTCAATTAAATTCTTATACGCATCTCACTTCGCTTCAAGTCACGTGTTTTAAACACACAATGGCACATTCCATGCGCTTGTACCGCTCAAAAGTAATTTTTATCCGTTCGCGTATCAAAAAATTTCAAAATTGTCTATAATTTTGATAATTTAAATCACACAAAACCAAAGGAAAAAAGATAAAAAAGTTTTTTTACACATGTTTTAGTTGATTTTGAAAATCAGTTTTTTTGTTGAAAAAAGTGGTATTTTTGACAACTTTTACAAAATCATTAATTTTAATATATGGATGATTTTTTTTGGAAATATTTTTAGTATGTTCAGAAGCCAAAAAACTTGGCTTCATTTGGTAGAAAAAAGAATTTGTTTATATCCGATGTACCGTAAACTGGGGGAACTTTGATCAGCGGGGTAACTTTGATCAACATGAAATTTTTGCAGATAATCATCATTAACTTAGTATAAAGTTAAAATATCTGAAAACTGTTTACTACGTTTGAAAGCCTGTAAATGGAGGTACAAATAAGCTAAATTTGGTTTTTATTAGGAGATTTTTTATATTACTTAAAACATAATTTTAAAATCTTAAAATATCTGGTTTTTTGATGGCTCACAAACAAACATCTCTCCTGATCAAATTTAAGCATTTAGGAGCAAATGGGTTGTTTCATGTGAAAGTTCAACTATTTTTCTTGGTTTAGGTTAAGTTTCAGTGTTATTTTTATGGTCATTTGATGATAATTTTTGGATATTAAAAAAAACGGTCGTTTTCCATGAAAAAGCCTGTATAGGAAAAATGGCTAAAAACCCTATCAAATGGTAAAGTTTGAAGAAATAAAGAACGTGGGAACAGTACGAGAATGAGGGAATTGAATGAAGGTAAAATTTTATTAGTTTACGAGGCCAAAAAATATTGAAAAATGTTAATAATTTTTGCCCCTAAATGTATGCAGCAACATTGTCCATCTTTCGAGTATATTTGGTTTTGAAAGAAAACGTTGAAAAATTCAACTGAGTCGAATAAAAAAATTACTTTTATCGATTTTTTGAGCCTTCTGTGCTTTATGGCATCAAAAAAATAAATTTGAAGATGTTGAGATACGTAAAAACCATAGTGGTCAAAGTTACCCCGAAAATCGAAATCTGGTTTTGTAACAAACATTTAATTATGACCACAAATGTCGTTTGAATTTACTGCAATCCATGATCATGTTTAAAACTCCTCACCTTAGTAAGGGTTTTAAAGCTTTTAGATATTACTAAAAAGCAACCGCTTCCAAAATATTCTAAAATGAATGAAAAAAGTGATCAAAGTTCCCCCAGTTTACGGTAGTTGGTTTGAAAAGCGAACAAAAACAGTCGCAAATGAGTGAATTCACGTCACAAAAAAGGGAAGAAAACTCTGACTTTTTTTAAATAAAAAAATGAGATTAACTTTGAAAATGATAAGACGATTCTAAAACTCTAAAATCTATAGAAATCGGTTGGAATCTAGCTGAGTTACAACAGCGCGAATGAGTGAATTCACGTCACAAAATTAGATTTTTTTTGTTAAATTTTATATGAAAAATGTGCTCTGAAAGCTGTTTTGACCCTCCAGATGGTCGTATTTTTACAAATCGAGCATAAATTAGTTGATTTTTTAATAAGTTCATTCTTTTCAAATAAATCTTTAAATGAAGACAGTAGTAATTTTAACATATGATCCCTCAATATGTTGCTATTCAAGTGCCAATCAAAATAAGGAAAAAGTTAGGTGCAGATATTAAAAATTTATGATTGTAAATGTCGGAACAACAAAATATCGTTTTTGAAAGTGTACATAAAATTTGAAGACTCCAAAGAATGGTTCAGTATAACCACAGTATAACTTTATATTTCGTGATGTGAATTCAGTCAACTACCCTGTTCTGTTTGAACTGAGTGAATTCACGTCACAACTTCAAATCAGCATAACTTCGTTCGTTGTTGTTCAATCGAGAAGTTTCGTATATCAAATTGTGAGTAATTGTTTTCTTTACAACTCATTCGAAGACACCGATATTCTATCTCCACAGAGAGAACAGGAAATCAAAGATGTATGTACTTAAGTCCGAAATGGTTAATTCTAGCGTGAATTCACGTCACAAAAGTAATCAATCACAACAAAATCCACTTAAATTTTAAAATGACCAAATTATATTCATTTTGAAGGAAATTCAATTTGCGACCGTTTGCTACAATTTTTTTTATTTTCAAGTAAATTGGTTGACTACACTGACAAAACATTCCACACTTTAGTGTGTAAAATTTCACACATTATGGAAATAAGTAGACCAACACATTAAATGTGTGAAGGTACTGCTGCACATTACTGTGAAACACCGCTCAAGGAAACGAAATGTGAGCGTTTCACACATTATGCAAAAAGCGATGAAAACGAAAAAATGTGTGAAAAAAAGCGGAGGGTCGCAATTTTAATTCATGATTCGAACCAAAATTAAAAATACAAAACATTGGTTGGTTTTCAAAGTATTTTATTTACACTAAGTTGAATATTCGATTTGGTGAGCATCTTCTGGTAGGAATTACATTTTTTAAAGTCTCGAAACATTCCATGAAATGTTTCTCCAAGCGGCTGGTGACAGCTTCCTCAAAGCATGATCTGAAAGATACAAATAAAAATCAACACGGGTTGACGTTTTATGGTTGAAAATGATAGTAACTTACCATAATTCTATAAATAAATCGTAGCCGCAAGATTTCTTCAACTGGTTTTGGATCTTCTTCCAGTTTGCAAACTAATGGATGGGCCAGTTTCACACATTATAGCCATATCCGCTAATTCCGGATAATGTGTAAATTTGGAACTTGCATGGTGTGTAAAAATCGCATTCTAGTTTGACAGCTCCATATATTTGCCAATAGTGTGTGAAAAAATTTTGCAAAATGTGTAAATCAATTTATCAGTGTAATAGAATGATAACAGTGCAGAAAAGTCCGGAAAAGCGATTTCACGTCACGGTGGAATGTGTCAATAGTAATTGCAACACATCATTATAAATTAAACCCTCAAAAGGTTTCGAAATTGTTCTTCCTTAGATTAAAAAGTAGGTTGAAATAGAAAAAAAACTTTCCTGGGCTCTCCTCAAAATGTGGGGGATCATCTCACGTCTCTTTAAACCAATTAACAGTATTTAAGAATTTTCCAATTTTGAGAAGTCTCAAGTAGAAACTCCCGGATTGGAACATCAGTTCAGAATAAGAAGGGTCATGGACCGAATTCACCAATTGTTGAAGCAGGAAGTGTGTTTCCTCTTGCAGCGGATCCATTAATCCCAAGAAAAATTCACAATTTCACAATGACTCAAACTTCAAAAATTTTATTTTCACCGCGACAGAGCGAAAAAAAAACACGTGTGATAACAACAAGCCATCGCCTACTCGTGCTCCAAAAAGGTTACAAAATAAGTAAAGTAACAAAATTAGAGAAAAATGTTCCAAGATTTCAAAAGTTGAAAGAACGCCAACATTGACCGAAATGATAAAAATTTAAAAGTTTACACAAAAGAAATTTGATAAACAAAAGTGATAAAAATGGGAAAAAAAAATTCAGAATGTACAGGATTTAAAAAATGACAAAATACACAAGGTACCCAAATGGCAAAAAGGACAACAATGAGAAAATAAAAAACGCAAAAAAGTAACAAAAAATGACATTAACAAAAAAAATTGAAAATAATACAACTAAATGCAAATAACGATACTGACTAAATTAGTGAAATTGACATTGACCAAATACCACGGAAAATTAAAAATTACAAAAACAGTCGATAAGAATGACTAATATGACAAAAGTAATAGGTATATAAAAATTAAAAATAAATAACCAAAACAATAAAAATGACGAAAATTTTTGAGTAGAGAAATATTGAGTAAAGTTGAGTAGTGTAAAGTTAAGTAAAATTGAGTATAGTAGAGTGTAGAAGAGTAGAGTAGAGTAGAGTAAAGTAGAGTAAAGTAAAGTAAAGTAGAGCAGGGTAGAGTAGAGGTTAGGTTTGAAAATATATTCTAGTTATTGAATCAAAATTTAAAAAAAAATGCTTTTTTGTTTCGAATTAGGAACGCTTGAAGGTGTTTCCCTCCTGAAATCTCAAAACTACATAACGTTAAACATCATAAGTAATGGGATATGTGGAATGATCAAGCGATTTTTATGATTGTTTTGCCTCTCTAATGAGCCAAATATTGTTCTGAAGCGATAATCAATCGGTTCAATTAAAATCTCGTGCCGCTGATGGCTGACACACGATGTCTAAGAGGTTGAAGAATATTGTTACCGAATAACGGAAGCTCTCAACAAAGCAATATTTACTGTTTTCTCCCTTCAATCAAATAGTGCAAATATTGGTGCAAAAAAGAGCGTTCCGGTTCAGAAACGGACAATACTGAACACCCTCAATGGGAAGGTTTATGCGATCGGGTTATCAACGGCAAGTCAAAACTATGGAAAAGTTTTGTACACAAACTTTGTACCTTAAATTTTCTCTGACATTAAACAAGTTGCCACGCGCCAGATGTAGCCGGATGAAGCATTGATCTCTGAAATCGAGGTTATCACTCAGAAGGTAAACTCTTGGTCGAAGCTCTTTGCCCAACTTTGACAATCGATGGATAGATGCCATGGGAGTTCAGTGGAAATTTTGAGTAAGATTTTTTTTCTATAAATGTTTGTTTTTGGAAAATTTTAAGTTGTGACTTATGGTTATAGCTCAGTTGACCGTCCAGTTTGTGACCGATGTGACTGATTATGGGGAATTTATCACCATCAAAAGGGACTTGCCGTCTAAAATTGGAAGTTCCCATCATTGAGCCTGATCTGATCTCCAATTCAAAGCATCTCAAAAAATATTTACAGCCCTTCGATAATTTTCTCTTTCTCTCGACTTTTATGCTCTTTTCCGCCCTTTTGACGGACGACACTACATGATCGGACTGTCTCGCTTCTTATCCGGTTCACCATATCTACAATCGTCATGTATAGGTATTATTGTACTGTGGTGGTCTTTTAATCTACGCCCTTGCCGAGGGAGGATAGACAAAATATCGAGATGGTGTCTGGCTGACTGGGGACAACCATAGGTATAGTGAGAAGTTAAGCCGGCACCAGGCCAAGAGCGATGAATCGACCGAAACCGAGTTAGACTCGGTTTTGACAAGGACCAGTTTTTGGAACCACCACTGTATATTTAGTGGCAGTGCGTGGTGCATAATACAACATGCATCGATCACGTGATCTTCACGTGTTCCGCCATCAGACCCATATACAGACCCATATACACAATGTGCGGTAGTAGGTACCTCGTTTGCCTCGCATAGGAACCGATCAATTTGGTTAGGGATTTTTCTTCGTTGATGCGAAGCCAGTTTAGGGGCAGGTTATTGAATCTAATTTGCTGTTCTGATTAAGGTTTTACGGCACTTAATTTTCAAATTGCCTTAGCCATTCGAAGCATAAGTTTTACAGGATGGCTATCGATCCGTGCCGCCCCGTAATATGTTTGAAATTTCATTGCTTCGCCGGAAGACCGGGAAAACGGGAATTTAAGCATATCATCAGAAAAAAAATTACTCTTTATCACGCCTAAGTTGAAAAAGTATGTCATAAAAGTTCAAACAGCTTCTCAACTTCAACAACCTTTCTGATTTTCTCAAATTTATTTCACTTAGAGCAAGTTCACTGGTGTTGGGAAAAAGTGGTAGAAATTTTGACATTTTGAAAATTTTACCATGCAAAAATGTTTTCAAGATCGTGGAGCGTTGTAATTTTTTACAACACTGTTTCTATTTCAGCCGTATGTGATAGAAATATTGCTATTTTTGCATCACAGCATGCGAAAATACAACACGTGTTGTAAAAAAAACTAGAAGGCTACAGATCTTGAAAATGTTTTTGCATGGCAAAATTTTCAAAAATGTGCCGTAATTGTCAAAATTTCTACCACTTTTTCCCAACACCAGTGAACTTGCTCTTATTTCTACATAACAGTTATAATTAATATCATAACGTTATTTTTAGGAAACTTTCATTCATTAATACTCGATAGCAAAATTGGCCTTGCTTGAGAATGGTAGTTTTTTTTTCGCGGCTTCTAAATAACATTTTTGTTTCCCTTTATTAATTTTTTTTCGAAGTAAGTCATTGTAGTAAATAATTGTCTTAAAAAAATAAAAATTGTTGGTGTGTTGGTGAGATGGTTTTTCGGAAATACCGATAATAGAAATCGACTTCAATCCGTGCATTTTTTGTTGATTTGTCGAATGAAGATGTCTATTTAGAAAGGAATTTTGTTCGATTTGAATTGAAGATTTGACTAAAGTTATTTTGAATCAGTGTTGAAGATGGAGAAATTTTAGTGATTCTCAAAAAGTTCTTTTTTTTTTTCAAATGGGAAAATATCTATCTATATATATAAAAAGCAATTTCTGTGGGTTTGTTTGTTTGTCCTCTATAGGCTCAGCCATCTTAAAAGCTAGAGAGCTGAAATTTTGCATGGATACTCATTAGGACCAGGAATGATGAAAAATGTTTTCAGATTTTTGGATGACCCCTTTTAAAGGGAGTCGTCCATAAAAGACAAATATTGTTTTCGCGATATTGACGTTATTTTTCGTCGGATTGTGACAAAAATTTGAGAGATGAGAAATTGATTTCAGGTATTGAATTTTGAGTCAGGGGTCGGCAAAAGGGGTCGTCCATATGAACTGTTCAGTGTTTTTACTATATTGACTTTATTATGCATTGGATTGATATGAAAACTTGCACATGAGTGTTTTGATGGTCGAGCAATCGATTCCAGGTATTAAATTCAGGGTCAGGGGTCGTCCATATCAACTTTTTAATGTTTTAACGATATTGGCGATATTATGCATTAGATTGGGATGAAAAATTGCAGACGGGGATTTTAAGGAACGGACAATCGATTCCAGTTATCAAATTTTGCAGAAGAGGTCGGCAAAAGGGGTCGTCCATATCAACTGTTCAATGTTTTTGCGATATTGGAGTTATTATAGATCTGTTTTTAATGAAAATTTGCCTAAAAGTATTTTGAGGAACGATCAATCGATTCCAGATTACAAATTCAGGCTCAAAGATCGGCTAAAAGGGTTGTTCATATTAACACTGTTTTTGCGATATTAATGCTTAAAAAATACATTGGGTTAAGATGGAAACGATGGTACGTGGGAGTTTCAAGGAACGAGTAATTGATTTCAGGACTCAAATTTTAATTCAGGGGTCTGCGAAAGGGGTCGTACATATAAACTGTTCAATGTTTTTGCGATATTGACGTTATTATGCATAGGATAGAGATGAAAACTTCCACATAGAAGTTTTGAGGGACGCTAAATTGTTTCAGATTTCAAATCTCGAGTCAGGGGTCGACAAAAATGGTTGTCCATATTATCTGTTCACTGTTTTTGCTATATTGGGGGTTATTCTGCGAGTCGAGTGACGTGACTTACAAAATTTCACTTCTTTATCCTGATTCCAGGAAATGTTTCAGAGGAGAAACGTTAGTATGAATGAGCTCCAAAAATTGATCACAGGACATTTGAGCTGAATCTTCTAGCCTAGAGTGGTTTCTGGAGTCGGCACAACGATGTGAAATTTTGCACATCACGTCACGTGACTCTCAGAATAAGCCCCATTGTCTTGATTATACATCGGATTATAATGAAAATTTGCACATGGGAGTTTTACAGCACATGACAAGGAATCAGTAAAAGAGTTCGTCTTAATATTTTCGATTTTTTTTTTGTAATTACGTTGTTAGGCATCATATCGAAGTAAAAATTGAAACACGAGAGTTTTGTAGGACGAGGAATCGATTCCTGATAACAAACTTTCTATTAGACGACAGAAAAAGGGGTCGTTCACATTTACTGTTTAATGTTTTTGCAATAATTGTTTTATTATGCATGAGATCCAGACAGAAATTCGTTCACGGGTGTTTTACAAAACGGACAATTGATTTATGAATTAAAATTTTTAATCAGATGACAGAAAAGGGGTCGTCAATCCTTTAAAATACTTTAGACAAGATTTCGTTGTTATGCATCCGAAAAAGACAAAAATTTGTACACGGGTGCTCTTCTCGACGCTCAATCAATTTCTTACTTTAAATTACCGTTTGGTAGACAAGCAAATAGGTCGCTTACAAATTCTGTTTAGTATTTTAAACAAATTTTTTGGTGAAACTGCGTCCCAATTACCAAACCAAATACAAAATTATCAGCTTTAAAGTTAAAAGCGAAACAAAGTTCGTACGGGATCAGCTAGTAATAAATGAAATAAGAGTGCCATCGTCGGAATTTTTTTTCCGCCGATTGCTTGGATTTCATCAAGACGGAAGTAGGTCGCGGAAGAAGAGTTTTTGTTCAACAAAGCAATCACATCAGCTTATTATAACTTAGAGCATTGATCATTTCAAATTTCATTGTATAAAATAGTAATGGATAGGGCATCAAACGAGCGGAAAACTGATATACAATGGATTGTGGGTTCAAGTCAGCCGGAGTATCTTGGCAAATTTGGGATCTTGAGTAGGTAACTTAAATACCTTTCCAAGATTCTTCATTTGTTCCGAATAGTTTGAAGGGAGTGAGATGAGTCCAACCTGTCCTAAGCTAGTGGTATGGTAACGGACCCCTTGGGAGTGCTGCAAAATTGTTGATCTGTTAAACATGAACAATACACAGAAAAAATTATTTGCTGTAAAATTACGGTAAATGTCCTGTAACAAAAAGGAGCAGGACTTTTACCGTAATTTTACAGGTCAAAAAAAAAATCACGTGACATTTATTTTTACGTGATCATATTTTTTTACAGGCTGCTTTAAAATTACAGGCTGTAAATTTGGAAAGAACGTTCCTATAGGAATTTGTTTTGCTTATATTTTAGTAAGCTGATTCAATGGCAATTTTCCAAATAAAAACAATCTATTTGCAATAAGCATTATTTATTATTATTTCATCTCATCATGTGTATACATCCGCATATTCTCCTACACACTACGCCTGCGAACGAAAACGCTTGGATCGAATTGCACCTTAAAAGAACCCATCTCCGTTGCCACGTCAAATGTTGCTTAAATTTAGCCAAATCAGCAAGTTTGTCGGCGGCCAGTTTGTCTCCATCGATGCAAACAATTCCATGCTTCGATATCAGGAAAGGCTCTTGAATAAGCCAACCGTATACCATTTTCCCATTTATCCGGTTTGTTTTGAGCTAGAAAAACAAAATTTAAAGTTAAAAATCTGTTCTGAACTTCAAGTGAAAAAAAAGTTACCTCTTCTTCCTCCTCCTTGGTGCTGAAATTTATCGCACCGCTGTTTTCGGAGCAATTGTCATTTCCGTTTAGCTGTCTTGTGTTATTTTCTGAACAGTGAAGCGCCTTTGGAGAATTGACCAATGATTGCAACAAAGGCGACGAAATCGATAAAAAAAACCCTCTCATTTTTGGTCCCTGTGTCCTGTGGGTTGTGTTTTCTCTGCCTGTTTCAAGAGCTCGACATCCGGAACGGCTTTTGATCGCTCGATGCTAAGTTGACGTAACTATAACGAAAGAAACATTAACAATATTATCTACTAGATTGAAAAAAAAATTACTTCAACTTACTCTTCTACATTAGAAATCTGTCCTCTTACGCTGTAATGGAAAATTCTCTGCGGGATCGCCAGGACCACGTTGTAGTGTTTTCCAACATCTCGTCCTTGGCTATCTTGAAGATGAATATTTCGAACGAGTTCTACTCGTGGATCTAGCCGATCATCTGGATGCAGCTCATCTTTTTCTTGTTGGGGAGAGAGTCCACCGCAGCTCATCTAGTCCAGCAGTCGGCCGTAGATGAGACCTACGTAAGATTCAGGGAACAGTTTTCAAGCAGCCCAACCAAGTCACACACAGAGCGTGAGCGGGGGAATCCGGGAACACACCGCCAATCGGTACCGGGACAGATTCTGACTTCGGACCATTATTTGCTGATTGAGGTTTTGTTAAGGAAACATTTGTAAATAAAGTTTAAGATTACCGTAAATTACTGCTCGAACAAATCTGCGAATTCTAATGCAATCGTCTCTCATAACCAACAGTTTTTTTTTTTAAATATTTTGAATATAGAATTCGACCCGAGAAACTCCCTAACGAATCACCTCTAATCAAACCTTTAAAAAACTAATAGAAATAATTTTTTTTTCAAGAAAAGGATACTGTCTTACATACACCAAACGAGACCAGTCGTCAACTCCGGAAACCAGATGAATGTTGAGTTGCTTGATTAGGGCTCATTTGTCTGGGTGGACGTCCTTTTAGCGAGCCAATAACCGTTCTAACCTTTTGGAAACAAAACAAAAAACAAAACAACAAAATTATAATAAAAATCTACGTTAATAAACTTTTAAAATTTACTTCCCAGACGCTTTTTAGTTGTGGCTGATCCTTTATCCGGCGCTCATGGTAATGTGAAGTGGTCTATAATAGATAGTTACCATACCCAGGTGATCAATCAGAACATCTAGCGTTTTGCTTCGGCTACGTGGAACCCCCAGATATCGATAGATGCACCGAAAGAAAAATCATGGTAAACGTTACCATATCCAAGGGTTAATTTAAAAATAAAAACAGATGGATTTTTTTTGAGTACGTTTTTTATTATCTTGAACATGAGTGTGTTTAAAATTACCATGTGTATGCGTTATGGTGCGTTACGACGTACAATTTTACCATGCCATGGTAATTATGACAAAATATAATGGTAATTTATCCATGCATTCAATGAAACCATTTAAAATTTAAAAAAAATCTGGTTTATTTATCCATCACTGTTATTATCCAAGTTATTTTTTTCACATTAATATTGTTCGGCTGGCCTCCGCTGGTGTTCCGCCGTTGTCCAAAGATTATATTTTTGCCTTCTTGAATCATCGTCGCCCCGTGCGCTAAAAATGAAATTTAAAAAAATGTCAACAAAAATTTGCAGAAACACTTATAAAATTCACTTACTCTTGAACATTTTATGAACTGTTGAAATTAGCGGTGATTCGATGATGCGTTCATGCGTTGATGCACTTCAGATTGTAATGGCCTTCTGTGCATAAATAAAAAGTGATATCCTTCGTCGCAGATCCCACACCAAAATACTTTACCTTCAAGATCGCAGCACAGAGCACATAATCAATATTGATTCCAAAGTTTTTAACAATAATTAAAAATTGAAAGCCGTTTTAATGGCAAGGAGGAAACAAAGTGACACAACTGATTGAAAGCATTTTGGCTATTGACATCCATGGTAAAATGTACCAGAGTATTGTCACGATAACCAAAACTTTAACCAAATGCACAAAACGATCCGCATGGTAAAATTAAACTTCTTTTTTATTAAGGTTTACCACATTTTTTTTGGCGCGCATGGTAGCATTAACCAAAAGATCGTCAAAATAACTAAAACTTCATTTTTATAAACAAATTTTACGCATGGTAAAATTAAACCTCTATTTTCATTTAGGTTTACCATATTTTTTCTGCCCCGCATGGTAAAATTAACCAAAAAGTGGTAAAAATCACCAAAAATTTATTTATATCGACAATATCAACGTATGGTAGAATTAAACATTTTTATTTATTTCAGAATACCATGATTTTTCTTTCAGTGTGGTGATATCCATCACCGGAAGAAACCGCAGCCAAACTTTACCGGTGTACACCGGCAGCAAGGCATATAAGACCGGTTCGTTGTTTTGGTTCCAGTGTTTCGATGAGTTTATAGTGACGAATTCCTGCTACCATTTGGAACTTTAAAGTTTCCAGCTGCAGCAGTTTGATGTACACACAAAACTTTCGGGGCTCCACTTAGCAAAATTTCGCTGTTACTTTCCGTTAGCAAACATTTTTTTTTACTGTTGAGTTAGCAAAAGGCTAAATTTACTTGATTTTAGCAATAAAAAAGTTTATTTTGCTTGATTTTAGTAAAATGAAGGTTTTCTAGCAGCCATGTTTCTAGACAGCAGCCGCTGCCGGTAGAGACAAAAAACCAAACCGACGTGATTCAGTGCCGTTCCGAAAATTCGATGTTGGCAGTTCTTTTGGTGGCTAAGTTAACGACAAACGATAGTCAAATCGATGCAGGATGCGTAGAGGTAAGAGTCGATCAAAAAGTGTAAAATTTTTCCGATTTCTAATTTATGTTTTTTTTTTTTAAATTGCTGCTGTCGGCGGGGTTTCGGGTTTTTATTACAACAGTCCGAAAATCCAGAGGGACCATAGCTGAAATTTCAATGCGGTGCGTCCAGCACAACCCCGGTACAGATCGCTTGGCATTTCGCTCGCCGGAATGTACGTTCTCAGGATCGGAATTAAATAAGTTTCATTTTAGGAAAAGTGTTAAATGAAGTGTCGAAATGAAGAGCAAAATAAATTTAAAGTGAACTTATTTTTGTATTCTATTCAATAATCGAACATACCCTCCGAAATTGCAAAGAAAAACAATAAACATTGAACTTTCAGGTTCGGAGCGATCTTTTCCTCCGGTTTTTGCTAAAAAAGTAAGTAAAAATTGCGGCGGCTAAATTTTTCCGTCGTTTGCTAAAATTTTAGTTCGAAAAATTTGCTAAATTGATTGCTAAGTTTCTAGCTGGTCAAATTTGAGCAAAATATTGCTAATTTCCGGCCTCGAAAATTTTGTGTGTATCCTGGGAGAAAAAAAATCTTTCAGCGCTAGAAATAAGATGATAGTGGAGATACTTACTTAGACACCATCGGATCAAATCGGTACCACAACAGCGGAGAACCTGCCGACAGGAAGTTACTAGTTATGTCGTTTTACTTGGGCATTGATAATTTCGGTACCCCTGGTCTACAAATTTCTTCAACAGCTGGTTGTTTTTCTTCGATAAAATATTAAACCGAATGAAGAAATCATAAGGCACTGGCGGGATACATTATTGCATCGTATGTTGGAATCACGAGTGGGGTGTTTTTTGCGTAATGTTGGCCAATGTCTCCTTGTCCCAGGTAGTCTTTATCTTCATCTTCATTGCGGGTAAATCGAAAGAGGCAGCGTTTGAATGAGGGCTCGGTTCAACTCTTCACTTTCGGCTGATACGATGTCGTCCGGTGTTTTCAGCTCGTTCACTTCACGTCCGGGACTGCTCGAACTTTGACTACGTCTGATGACCGGGCTTGGTCGGTCGATGCAGATGCAACGCTGAAGAAATCTCGATGGTGCACTAATTTGGGGCCCCTCCGTCACTTGTGCAGCGTGCACTTTGTGCCCGGAAAAAAATATAACAAAATAACTGATGCAGAAACATAACAGCCAATTGACACTCATACAAGTGCGTTTGACAACACAAATTCCGGATTGCTTCGATTGAAACTGCTCGATTTTGGTTTTGATTATCGAGTAGTTTCAATTCTTATAAGAAAACAGAGACCATGTAACCATATAGAATTTTTGCGCAATTTCATGAATATGTGATCCGATGATAATAAATATTAAACAAAAACTTACAGATCGTCAGCTCGGCTGATTGTAGGTTGTGACGGATTTCCATTGGGGGATCGTTCTCGACCCACAACGAAAGGTAGATTGTTTTTATCTGCCTTCCGGACGGCTTTGTGGCCTACAACAAACGCGAAGCTTTTCCACCGGATGTAATTCGGATAAGTCTCCATAGCACGATCACTTTACGGAACAAACAGTCGAGCAGTTACTAACTTTTGTGATTTTGATTGACAACCTTAATTTTCTTTGTTCTGGAATTTGAAATCAGCCTGTAAAAAATCTGCTCACTAAAAATTATTGCCTTTGACCTGTAAAACTACGGCAAATGTCATGCCCCATTTTGTTACAGGACATTTGCTGTAAATTTGAATGATTTTTTATTTTATTTTGATCAAATCAACTTAAATTGTTGTGCTTTTTCGATTACAGGCAGTTTTACTTTAAAGGTAAGCATTTTCAATGACACGTAATAGTCATAATTTTTTTCTGTGTATTTGAATGAACGATCGAGACTTCCCGTACCGACTCGGGTTGAAAGATCTATCAGCCACTGGTGGGTCCAACATACATACATACAACTTTTAACCATTTAGACTCATTTTTGATTTTTTGATCAATTTCAGATGAATTCATCACTTTTCTTGTTTTGTTTATGTTTGTATTTTTATGTCATATTTGCCGTTTTTGTCATTCTCCATCACTTTTTATTTATTTTTTGTCATTTTTAATATTTTATTTGAAATTATTTATTATGCCAAGAAAGAATATTGCCAAAAACAAACAGGATCTGTACTTGAAGTGTTGTTTTATTTTGAAGAATGTTCACTTGTTTTCTATTTTCATAATATTTGAGATGCGTATTAAAATGCAGAGGCATTTTTATTCAGTTACCACTAAATTACCCTCGAATTTCAATAGTTAAATTCCTTTAAGTTCAAAAATGAAATAAAAAGCATTGAAGACGAAGATCAATAGTTTTAGGAAAGGTAGGTTCGCTTGGCCCGAAGGGAGTTAAAAAGACTAAATATCAAAAACTTGCAGAAGTTTTATTTTGTACTCATTTCCTGTTCTGTGAAATATTAAATGAAATATTGAAAAGAAAGCTTTAAAGGGTGATTCGGTCAAAATTTGGTCAATATCAACTTGACATATTTCTTTCAATTTTGCATTTAAAAAACCTGAACACCCCTCATTTTGAAGGTGTGTGTGTGTAGAATGTTGCTCCTATTTTGATTATGGAATTCACTCTTCAGTTGTCAAAATACCGTCCAAGGAAGAAGAGCAGCGTATCAAAATTTTGCTCGCGCATCGCGAAAATCCGAGCTACTCGCACGCAAAGCTGGCAAAATCGCTAAAAATTGCCAAATCAACCGTTACAAATGTAATTAAAGTGTTTGGGGAACGTTTGTTGACAGCCAAGAAGTCTGGATCTGGGGGAAATCGAAAACCGGAAGCAGCTGAGACGACAAAAAGAGTTACCGGTAGTTTCAAGCGAAACCCTAACCTCTCTCTCCGAGATGCCGCAAATAAGCTGGGTGTATCGTCTACAACCGTGCATCGAGCCAAAAAACCAGCCGGACTATCGATTTACAAGAAGGTAGTGACTCCAAATCGCGATGATAAACAAAATACGATGGCCAAAGCGCGATCCCGGAGGCTGTACACGACGATGCTGACGAAGTTTAACTGCATGCTAATGGACGACGAAACCTGCGTCAAAGCCGACTACAAGCAGCTTCCGGGACAGGAGTTTTATACGGCAAAAGGAAGGGGAAAGGTAGCAGATATTTTCAAGCACATGAAACTGTCAAAGTTCGCGAAGAAATATCTGGTTTGGCAAGCCATCTGTACCTGTGGCTTGAAAAGCAGCATTTTCATAGCTTCCGGGACTGTCAACCAAGAAATTTACGTGAAAGAGTGTTTGAATAAACGTCTGCTGCCTTTCCTGAAGAAACACGGTTGTTCCGTACTGTTTTGACCGGATTTGGCATCTCGCCATTACGGTTAAAAGGCCATGAAGTGGTACGCCGCCAACAACGTGCAGGTGGTTCCCAAGGACAAGAATCCTCCCAACACGCCAGAGATCCGCCCAATTGAAAAAAATACTGGGCTATCGCAAGCGGAACCTAAAGAAGACCAAAAAACTGCTAAGCACGAGCAGTAGTTCAAGACAAACTGGCTTTCTGCAGCGAAGAAGGTGGACAAGGTGGCTGTACAAAATCTGATGGCAGGGGTTAAGCGTAAGGCCCGGCAATTCGGATTTGGAAAAGCCTAACTGAATATTTTTCCTTAATTATATACTAATTAAACTTGAAAAAGAAGTTTAATTTGATTTTTTAAATAAACGATTTCACCGATTTACACGCGTTTTTCCTTGACCAAATTTTGACCGTATCACCCTTTAGCCAAAAATTGAAAGCCAGTACCCAGGCAGTGAAGTCTGTGGCGCCTGCCTCAATCATTCGGAACATATGTTTTAGTTTAATTTTAATATCACTCATTTTTGCAATACAGCATGTAAACCAAAATCGCTCGTACGACGGAATAGAGTAATATTCCCTATGAATTACTTTAACCCGTCTGCCCATCTCTATCAGAAAATCCCACTAATCCTAGGTCGGCAAATAGCACGTGGTTGACTCATGCCTCGAGCACGGAGGTATATGATCTTTAAAAAAGCCACCCAGCTTCTTCGAAAAACTGCTGCTGCTGACAGCAGTCTTGCCTGAAATAATCTGCAAAAAAGAAGCATCCGAGAGGCGGGTGGATTTTAATTGCCCCAAAAGGTATTATCAGATTTAGCTTATTATAAACAAATAATCAAAATATGAACATCAACCATATTTATTAAAACACCAACCAACCATAATCAGCGAATCACATTCACCAGGATCATTCGCTCGATGGATGATCCAGTATGTGGATGAGGTTTATTTTTTTGCACTTCTACTAGTGAATAGAGGGAGTGGCGTAATCTCCTCTTTCCTCTTCATAGGTATACCAGTCTCAGGAGGGTTGATTGGAATCCTTATCACCATGTAGAAGCAACTGGCGACAGTCGCGGTGCGCTTGGTTAAATTTCCTATTTCAAGCATCGTCCGCAACTAGACAGGGGAAAATAATTTCAGAAGAAAAACCTTGCGATAGTTTCATCATTATATTCATAATCAACGGGATTCGAGGAGCTCCGATTTTTGTGATGTAAGATGATTTCGGATTGCATTTGCGCAATTAAAACGGGAACTATGTACAATGGAATTCATTGAACTAAATTTTGACATTCATCTTGTCAAAGTTTTGAAAAACAATTGTGTAAATCGAATTTAATTGGACGTTCAAACAATATTGTCATTGATTGAGACATGATCGGGTTTAAAAAATTGATATTCAATCTTTTCCGAATAAAGATCCCTAAGTTATCTATAAAGGTTGTTTGAAGATGACTCATCGTACATCTTCAAGATCGCCATTGACTTTAGAAAAATGATCTCCGAAATAATTTTCAATACAATTGATTACATTATGATCGAATACCTACGTAAAAGTAGCTCTGCACTTTGATATGTGTTTGTCAACATCGTCCGTCGATTCAATTGTTACATCACATTTTGCAGATAGGTGCAGTTTATTATATTGAAGAAATAAACATTTTAAAGTCGCTTGCACATGGCAGGACATGTGCTGGCTGGTTCGACTCGAGCGAGAATATTTTATAATCAGGAGTTTTCTCTCGGTCCAAAGATAGGGGATGTATTATCGATTTTCTAGTACCTCTTTTCAAAAACTTTCAATTTTTAAATACATAAAGGACCACGTTGCCTGGGATCGATTGCATACCTGCTGAAAGGCTGAAAGCGGTCTCTGCCTTGTCAGCACAAATGTTGCACTGTCTTTTCGCTGACATCTGGGATAGTGCAACATTCCCAGCCGACTAGAGTGCGGTAACTGGCGAGGCATAAAGTTGATCTGTACAACTCTAAAGTACTCTGCAAAGCTATCCTGAAACGGATCAACGGAGATTCCGATCCGGACGATCATGTGTGGACCACATCACACACAACGCTACGAATCATACTGGAACAAATCAACGAATTCCAGGACTCTCTTCTGCTGGTGTTCATTGATTTTGAAAAATCATTCAACCTACTGAACCACGAAAACATCTGGGCTGCTCTTAGACGACGAGGACTCCCAGAGAAACTAGTTCGTTTCATCGAAGGCATTTTCGTGCAAGGTCCTGCACGACGGTATCTTGTCTGATCCAATCTCGGTAACTGCTGGAGTGAGACAAGGATTTATCTAATCACCGCTACTCTTTTTCAGCGTAGTAGATGAGATCTTGACTGGATCGATTGACTGTAGACCAAACCGAGGTTTGCCGTGGAATCCTTCGACAATGGAGCAACAGAACGATCTTGACCTGGCTGACGATACTGTTTTGCTCGCTCAAACACAACAAGCCATGCAGAGCAAACTCGACGACCTCACCGAAAGCTCCAAGGCAGCAGGTCTCAAAGTCAATGTCGGAAAGACCAAGCGACGCTAAACTGGATTCCAGATGGGCATCGAAGAAGAAGCAGGCCAAGAAGCTCGTGGCGGCGTAGTCTTTTATATTGAAGCAAGTGATGCCGTTGTACCAATAGACGTATATCATCCTCTGCTTGAGTTCATCATTTCATTCCCGAATCCGGTCGCTTTTGTAGAGGCTTTCGACCCATCTGCACGTGACTTCCGTAGGGCTGATTTTGACCTGATGAACCTAGTTCTATCTGAAGTAGACTGGACAAATCTTCAAAGATGTACTAGTGTGGATGTAGCCGTGAATTCATTCTGCGCAATTATGGACGATGTGTTCGACAAATCTGTACCCATGGCTCGCCCTCCACTCAGACCTCCTTGGACAAATTCTCGTTTAAAACGATTGAAACAGCTGCGCTCGAAATTTCTACGAACATTTAGTAATTCTAGATGCCCATTCATTAAAATGAAACTTAACGATGCTACCAGACAATATCGAATCTACAACCGATTATGCTATCGCCGTTATGTAAATCGTACTCAAAGTGAGCTTCGTCGGAACCCGAAAAAGTTTTGGAATTTCGTGAATAACAAACGGAAGGAATCCGGTCTTTCTGCGGAGGTACGTTTAGATGACAGAATTGCTATATTTCCTGCTGACAAATGTAAAGCATTTCTCCATTGTATTTTCAATTCAATCGTCAACTGCAAATTAGCTAAGCTGTCACACGATTGCCCACCGATGTTTTAAATCTCGACGTTTTTGTTGTAACCGAGGAAATGGTTTTCGAGGCTATAAAAAATTTGAAGTACTCTACCTCAGCTGGACAGGATGGAATTCCTGCGTGTGTGTTAAAAAAGTGTTGCACTTTACTTGTAAAGCTTGTATTTTCAATAAGTCCTTACAACAACATCAGTTTCCTGCCTTCTGGAAAAGATCCTTCTTGAGCCCAATCTTTAAAAAAGGTGATAAGCAAGAAGTCCGTAATTATCGAGGTGTCACATCGTTAGCTGCCTGCTCGAAGGTCTTAGAGAGAATTGTTAACGATGTTATGTTTTTAGCCTGCCGAAATTGGATTTCGGACAATCAACACGGTTTTTTTCCCGAAACGCTCGGTTACGTCAAACCTAGCTGTGTTTACATCATTCTGCATATCCGGTATGGGTTGTGGCGAACAAGTCGACGCTATTTACACGGACATCACTGCGGCATTTGACTCAGTGAATCTTAATTTTACTTTTGAAGTTAAAACGCCTGGTATTATCTGAGAGATTATGCGCCTGGATAAGAAGCTACTTAACTTATCGTCGTCTTGTTGTAAAAATTGGATCTTCTGAATCTCCAGATTTCATTCCGAATTCAGGGGTACCACAAGGAAGTAATTTGGGTCCTCTATTGTTCACCCTGTTCTGTAATGATATTAACATGCTGCTTGTTGGATGCGGAGTACTCATGTATGCGGACGATTTGAAATTTTTTTGGTCGTTAACAGCTTGGCAGATTGTCAGATATTACAGCGATTCCTCGATACGGTTGTAAATTGGTGTGCTGTTAACCTACTGGCCTTAAGCGTCTCTAAGTGCTGTATCATAACATTTGGACGCAAGAAACTTCCATTTTTATACGACTACAATATTCAGGGCGAATTTCTACATCGTGTTGATCAAATGAAGGACCTTGGCGTTGTTTTGGATAGTCATATGACATTTAAGTGTCACTACTGTGCTACACTTGAAAAGGCTAAGGCGGCATCCATAAATTACGTAACGCAAAATATGCACTTTTTTGACCCCCTCCTCCCCGTATGTCACAAATCGTAACGATTCGACGTACCCCCTATGAAAATTACAAGGGGCTGAAAGAGATAGAAATTTCCGAATTGACATTTCAGTACCGCACTGACGTTTTGGTACCAAAATGCCATTGAAATCAAAGGGGAACTGACGTTCTGGTTCCAAAAAGTCGGTACGGTCTGTTTATATGTGATTTGACAGTTGCTTCAGTCCTTTGGAAAATTACGAAACGCTGATAATTATCCCCCCCCCCCCTATCTTCTCAGGTTTTTGAATACTGATTTTCAAATATCAAAAAGAGATTTTAAAACAAAAAATTTAAACACTTTTCAAAACGGAATTATTATTTATCCACATCGCTTCTTAGTACCTACTTAATGATGCCTTTCTGATCTGATAAAATAATTTGATTGTCACGAGTTGCTCTGTGCTTGTTCACTGCAATATAACTTGTTATGCAAAATATACTCCATTTAGTAATTTTCGTCGGAATAATCAAAATTGCATTTTTTAAATCAATTGAGAAAAAATAGTAAAATTTCCGGTTAATTCAGTTCTTGGGGGTAAATGTTCCTAATATTTGGTTTTCCAACGGTTATTTCACGGATATTTATTACACATTTAAAGGAGTCTATCTCAGAAGAGGAAAACTTACAAACCAGTTCCAGTCATGTTGAAGCCTACAAATTTTAAGCTGAGTTTGTTTTGTTTATCATTCTGCAAAAAATGCATGACATCAAAATCGCTGCTATTACACTAACTTAAATTTTTAAGGAAAAAAATCGTTACGTAACGATAAGCATACCTCCCCCCCCCCTCCCCTATGTCACAATTCGTAACGCTCGAGCTTACTCCGCACCCTAGGAGCGTTACGTAATTTATGGATGTCCCCTAACCGAATGCTGGGATTTGTCATACGTCTGAGTAAAGAATTTACAGATCCTGTTTGCCTACGAGCTCTGTATTGCTGTCTGGTCCGTTCAATACTAGAATCTACAAATCTTGTGTGGTGGCCATTTGAAGCTACATGGGTAGCGCGTTTTGAAGCGGTTCAACGGAAATTCGTTTGTTATGCTCTGCGTGATCTACCGTGGGATAATCCTCGAAACCTGCCATCTTATGCACAACGTTGCGCTCTACTTGGCCTTCACACGCTGTCGGATCGCCATTCCATCGGTCAATCACTATTTGTGGCAAAAATTCTCAGAAACGAAATCGACTGTTCTTGGATACTCTCCCGCTGTAATATTTATGCCCCAGAAAGAGCTCTACGAAACCGTGACTGGCTTTCACTGGAATCGAGAAATACACGCTATGGAAGCAACAACCCTTTACGTTCCGCAAAAATTAGCTTCTTACGCAATTATGCTCTCTTTGACTTCAATGTCTCAACTGCAACATTTAAACGCTTGATCGAATCTAACATAAGTGACCAGTTAAGAAACAGCTAATTGGAAAACTCATAATGTAAGTTTAGAAAGACTTAGATTTAAGTAAACCATTAAGACACTTACGTCAGATGGTCTTTTTTTATAAACAATAAACAACAATTAGTTGACACCCAGGTGATAAATCCTTTTTACGGATTACATCCCAAGGCACGGCGAGCCACCGCGTCCCCCCAGTTTGCTACTCTGGGTTCATGGGTGCAATTGATGACTCATGATACTATGTACCCCTACACCATAAAGTCCACCTAGGGCCTCTGGCCATAATTCCCATCCGGACCTGCAACGAAGGATGTACCCGTGATTGGTCGCCCCTCATATCAGGGTCGCAACTACCCGATACGCGTAACGATCCCTCCCTCTTGCGACTGAGCACTGGTACCAGGTACCCAGTTGCACTATGTTTGTGCCACACTCGGCACGCAGTTCGTCGGCAGGCTGGCTGCACCAAGTGTGACGTGTAGTTCTCTTGGCCGTACGCCCACAGGTGACGAGTTTGTAGACACGTTTCGACTCTGCACCACGGGGAGTTGGAACTACTTCGCAGAGCGTAGTCTAGCCTCTGAAATCCGCACAGTTGACGAAAACCTTGGCTGGCAGCAAGTGAAGACATCCGGATCGCCAGCAGTGGAGGTCAGCACTATGCGTTGGTCAATCGGCGCCGGACCCTTAGGTATGTGCTTTCCAATGAACGGTTCTTAAACCTTCATGTTCCATACGTATACGACACCAAATTAGAACTTCTATGCACCTGGTGATGCTGGGCTGGTAGTTCCACCTCCTCTTGGTCCAGGGCGTAAACGTTTCTGCAAGTCTCGGCGATTGCAGATGTACGGCTAAGAGAACTATCACTAAACCCACTAGAGGCCGTCGACTGATCTGCCAAATCTGCGCGGAAGAAGTGGTGCCCCCGGGTATTCAGTTCCCAGTACTCGGGTGTGAGGGTGAAGGTCCAACACGCGTTCGGGGGTCCTGTCCCTGAACTACGGATGCGACCGGAGGGAGAGCGATCGCCAACTCGTTTTGCGTTTCGGTGGGTCGAAAAATGAGTAAATGCGCAAAGTGGTGGCTTTGGTGGGTCAATCACTTGGAGACGTGTCAAACACGTCAGTGTCAGTGAGGCACAGTATTATGCCGGAAGTGTCAGGGTTCGACACGCGTTTCGGGAATTGATGCGCGAGTGCGACCTGATGAGCGCGGTCTACAGCTCGATTTGCGCCTCGGGGAGTGAGACATCCGACTTGCAAATTGGATAGTTGCACTGAGTGGTGACTTAAGTCAACACTAGAGGGTTCGGAGGAGTTCTTACACGTGGCTTAGGGGGTCTTGCCTCCTGACCCGCGTGTACTACTAGAGAAAGTGTCGTCGACAACTCGCTTTGTCTTTCTGGATTTCCTGGACTAGATTCGCAAAGTTAGTAGCTGCGCTAAATGAGGACCTTTTTTAATACGTTGAGATGTCGGATCCTAACTCGTTAGGGTTGTGCATCGAGTCGTGTTGGAATGAGGTATTTGCTGATTGTGGTTTCGGAAACGAGTATTGCCTCGGAGCGCTTTAGCGCGAATCGACCTCCTACTATTGAAGTATAGTGTGTTAAACAGTTAGAGGTGAGAAATAAGATCAGTGACCCCAGATGAACTTTATGGCGTAGGGGGTACAGTGTTCCTTAGCATTGTATCATGAGGCGTCCAATTGCACCCATGGACCCAGAGTAGCAAACTGGGGGGACGCGGTGGCTCGCCGTGCCTTGGAACCCAGGGGGATTTAACACCTGGGCGATCAACTAATAAAAAAAAAAGATGCTGCTTTTGTGTTTCGACTCCCCTACTATTTTACGAACTTAGTGGTACCGTGTCAGACTCGCAATTCGAAGGGCTCTGGTTCAAATCTTCAAGTAGATCGAAGTAAGTAAAGAATAATTTTAATTTATTATGAACCTGCTCCATACTGTCAAGAAATAATACAATATAGAAATGAGCATTCAACAAAGTAAGTGAAAGTTAAATTTCTTGAGAATTGGTTTTTTTTCTCATGAGTCTCACTGTAAGATTGATTAGCTTTCTTTTCAGCTTGATTATGAGACGTGAATGTATCGAAAGAAACAGAAATTTTCAGCTAAATCCCTTATCGAAAAGGCTGAATAAGCTTAAGATGTCCGGGAATTCTCACTAAATTTTTGGTGAACTAACGAATAAACAAACTCCGCCAAGTGCAATTAATTAATCAAGAGTGCCTATACCTATATGATTTTTCCTACCAGATAGTGGAGAGTCCGTTAGTTTAGTTAGTGAGAAAAGAAATTGGTAAGCGGACTAATTAGCGATTAGCGTTTCAATGCTAAAAACTGATAATTCAAGTTGTAGATGTCAAGTATTCCTTATCTTTTGTTTGATTCATTCTCAATAAGCTATTTGCTGTTAACCGATTTGTTTAGATAGATAAGTAAAATTTACTATCATTAAGTAATTAACTTTATATCAACAAGGGTAAAAGACAAAATGGGTCAACTTTCCTCACATTTTCAAAAATGATAACCTACTAATTTAAACCGTAGTGAATTTTTATTCTCATGTATCAGGTACGGCGAATTCCTAGAATTACAGCTAATTATTTTCCACCCACAGGCAAGGTCACACTTTGATCAAGATGAAATTTCTTTAAAAATGTGTTATATTCTACTTCAGGAGGTGAAACGTGCCAGCTGGATTCGTGTCTGGTACAGCGTCCAAGCCCACGCGAGTGATGTCCTCTACTGCGAGTCTTTCTGTCAAGCTGCGATTTAGAGGATCCGGTTCTATCACTACCATCACCACCGGCGTTTTGAAATCTTTCGTTTGGGCATCGATGGCAGAAAGGATGCACTGGCGCTGGCACTGATTACCTGATTGATAAGAATTGTTTGTTATTTTTTCTCACCCTCTCATTCTCTCTCTCTCTTTCTGTTATTACCTTTTGCTTTGTACACATACGTTCTTTCTTATTTTTATTTTGATACTTCTGCAGAGCTAAGAGGAACAAGTGATAACGTTCGAATGAGTGGAAGAGTGAGAGAGAACAGTTGATAAGTTCGACATCTCTCCCGTCTTTATTTGGAAGAATTATTCGCTTTAGCAGCACTGAAATTGAAAAATAAAAAAAACATAAAATCATTATTCGTGTCTACATTTTTCGCATAAATTTTGATGTTATTGCTTTACCTCAGCACAACTGATCAGGAAAGTTTCTTAAAAGAGGTGTCTGTAATAAAGGGTGATACGGTCAAAATTTGGTCAAGGGAAAACGCGTGTAAATCGATGAAATCGTTGGTTTAAAAAATCAATTTAAATTTTTTTTTCAAGTTTAATTAATATAAAATTCAAGAAAAATATTCAGTTAGGCTTCCGCTTTTCCAAACTTGTCCTTAAGAACCACCTGCACGTTGTTGGCGGCGTACCACTCCATGGCCTTTTTACCGTAATGGCAAGATGCCAAATCCGGCCAAAACATTACGAAACAACCGTGTTTCTTCAGGAAAGGCAGAAAACGTTTATTCAAACACTCTTTCACGTAAATTTCTTGGCTGACAGTCCCGGAAGCTATGAAAATGCTGCTTTTCATGCCACAGGTACAGATGGCTTGCCAAACCAGATATTTCTTCGCGAACTTTGACAGTTTCATGTGCTTAAAAATATCTGCTAGCTTTCCCCTTCCTTTTGCCGTATGAAACTCCTGTCTCGGAAGCTGCTTGTAGTCGGCTTTGACGTAGGTTTCGTCGTCCATTCATTACCACGCAGTCAAACTTCGTCAGCATCGTCGTATACAGCCTCCGGGATCGCGCTTTGGCCATCGTATTTTGTTTATCATCGCAATTTGGAGACACTACCTTCTTGTAAGTCGATAGTCCGGCTCGTTTTTTGGCTTGATGCACGGTTGTAGACGATACACCCAGCTTATTAGCTGCATCTCGGAGAGAGAGGTTAGGGTTTCACTTGAAACTACCGGTAACTCTCTTTGTCGTCTCAGCTGCTTCCGGTTTTCCAATTCCCCCCAGATCTAGACTTGCTGGCTGTCGATAAACGTTCCCCAAACACTTTAAATACATTTGTAACGGTTGATTTGGCAACTTTTAGCGATTTTGCCAGCTTTGCGTGCGAGTAGCTCGGATTTTCGCGATGCGCGAGCAAAATTTTGATGCGCTGCTCTTCTTTCTTGGACGGCATTTTGACAACTGAAGAGTGAATTCCAAAATCAAAATAGGAGCAACATTCTACACACACACACACCTTCAAAATGAGGGGCATTCATGTTTTTTAAATGCAAAATTGAAAGAAATACGTCAAGTTGATATTGACCAAATTTTGACCGTATCACCCTTTAGTGGCCCGATTTCGTGACAAGACAGAATTATTATAGGTTATTTTTACACATTTTTTGTGCTAATTGTGAAAAACCTTAACCAAAACTTATGACATTGAACATGAGAACTTGCGCCTTAGATCTGACCCCTGAAATTTAAGAACTGAGACAGGAAACCTAAAAACCTGGGATATGAGAACTTACTGAGGCTTAAGTTAGGATATTAAACACGAGACAAAAGACATGAGGTGTAAGACGTGAAACCAGAGAAGTGAAAAGTGTGACATGAGAAATCGTTCGTGAGATGTATGTGAGACGTAAAAAGTTAGATGTGAGAAGTGAGACGTAGCTGGTCAGAAGTGAGACTTGGAAGACGTGAGGAGTGAGAAATAAGACATGAAATGAGAAGAGTGAGTCACGAGAAAGAAAATTGCGAAATGAGACGTGGGAAGTCTTACTTCTCACGTCTCACTGTTTTTTTTTATCACGACTCATTTTTCACTTCCCACTTCTCATGTTTCATTTCTCATTTCCCACGTCTTACTGCTCACGATTAACCTCTATTGTCTCATGTCTCACTTCTCAATTACTACGTCTCACGTTGCGCTTCTCACGTCTCACTCCATGTCACTCTTGTCTCAGGTTTCCGGTCTCAGCTTTCAAGATTAGGAGCTGAGATTCACCCAACTTCCAGCGTTCTCCATAGAAATGGAATATTTTCGCTTAGGTAACTTATTAATTGCAAAAAAAACTGTATAAAAAGCTTGGTGTGTAACAAAAAACATAAAGTGAGATAGATGGAATCAATCACAGCCAACGATTCTCAGGAACTTTTCTGGTTGTGGAGCCCCGACCGTTTGACTTCTTTACCCTTTTTTCAGTAAAATAATTTTTGACGATCGCCATGAAAGGAAAAAATGACTTTGGCACACTTTATCTCATATAGATTTAAGTTATTTTCATCTAACCTAGAAATTTGTCATTTTTAATAAAGAACTTCAATATAAAAGGAAAAGAAAGAGTTTAGATACTCCGAAAAATAATGAACGACTGTCCCAGATGAAATATACACACATAAACAGCAGGGATTTTTTTTTTAAATTTATTTTTTTTAACTTTTAGCAACGTCCAAGCCCTACAAAAATTTTCGTAAATTATTCCCGGTTGATAAAAAATTACTATCAATAAAGAATTGTTAAAAATTATTACTTAATGTTCATTACGTTCGAAATGATTCGACATTATTTTCGAAACAACTATAACTCTTGTTTTTTTTTCTTTTATCCACTCTTAGCACAAACATTTCTAGGTGGCAGCAGTTTCGCCCTTCCACAGCCAGGCGATAAGGATTTTGAGAACGCTTATACGCAACGAGAGAGGTACGTATGCGCCTCTGCCTGCATCAATCGTTTTACTTTCGACTGGGCTGACCGGCCGCTCTGGCAGCGTTAGCTAGCGTACTGTGAAGGAGAGACTTTCAATTTATTACCAGATCTCAGCCAACGACTCGAGCTCAGTCTTCGATAAACGATCGAAGCGTATGGACGTAAGCTTTCTTCCTTCCTGCTAGACTGCAATTTTTAATCCAAGCGAATTTGCAACAAAATAATCAAAAATTCAATTGTGCGCACCGAGTATTTTTTTTTCAATCATCAAGACCAAATACCACAGAAGAGTCAAAAAAAATTAGGTCATTTCAGCATCCGACGACTACGACGAGAAGAGAGTTCATCGTAGCATCCAAATAAGAAGAAAGAAACCTGTGAACTACATCTCTTATCGCTTATCGTTGTAATTGGTTTTTTACCAAGTATCATTGGATGCAAAGAAAAATAGCCCACGGGTCAGGATAATAGCAATCATCACCTGATCCACCAGCGGACAGTCAAGTACGGGATTTGAAGTGAAGAAAATACCTACGTCCATATTGTGTGTAAATGTTTTATAATCTTCTGAAGTGTTACAAGTACGAGTGAAAGAGGTTTAGCCAATCGCAAAGACACTTGATTCTACTAAAGAGTCTCCAGTGCCTCGTAAAAATACCCTGAATACTATGCGACAAAGGATATTCTTACTACACTAACGATTCAGTTTCAAGGGTTGAAAATCTAGACCAAGCAAAAGGACCCGGAGGCGCCAAAGGACGAAACGGACGGACCCTGCGACAACACGAGTGTGTAGAACGCGGGTAGAAGCAACACCAAACGAGCTAGTACAAATTCTTTGTGCGAATGTGAACAAGAAAACGAATACGTATCGGTAATTAACGTGAAAATCAACAAAAAAAAAAGGTTAAGCCGGCTTGTTTGGACAGTCTCCTATAAATACGCTAGATATTCATAGGACAACTTTTTTTCTCCCATTCGTGTGTTCTGTACCCGTCGAAGAAAGTTGGCGTCGTTGCCGGAGAGTAAATCCGATCCGAGTCTTGTTGTTGCGGTTCAACCCCAAGCCCAACCCAACTCAACCCCGTCGTTGGACTGTAAAAATCGTGTCGTGAAAAAATCGAGCAAGTGTTTTTTTTTCTGTCGCGAGTGTGAGAAGAAAAATTGATTCTGAACTGTCTGTCTTTGGATATTTGCAAACGAACCCAGGGGTAAACTTTCGCCTGCAAATTCTATCATCACATCGGACCAACGTACCTTTCGAGTTTATTGAGGTAAGTGAAAATTATGATTTATTTTTTACTGCAGTCAGAACGAAATTACCACAAAACTGCACTGTCATAACGGCACAGTCGAAATGTTCCAACAACCCTTTAACCTGTCATATGTTATTTGAAGTTTGTTTGGAAAGAAATCAAAATCCGATTTTTTCCAAGTAAAATTTTCAGTTAAAGAAATGAATCTACCGTAGGACTGGGAATTCATTATATTATTACAACTAGTTTATCAAATACTCTTTAACTTTTACAAAGTTTCAATGTGCCGAGTGTATTCGTTTCACTAGGTTAGGAAGAACTGAGAATTTACTTGATCCCAAAAGTAATTTAAAAATAAGTTTCAACAAATATGTCATAAAACAGGCTCGCCTCCGGCGGAATTTAGTCTTAAATCTCTTTAAGCCGAATACATTTCATTTTACGACACCTTTTTGAAACTATGATTACAAGTTTTGACTTGCAATTCCACCAAACTGTTGTTTTGAAATTCAAATTTTGACACTCAAAAACCCTTTCACATCTTTTCAATGGGTTTTCTTCAAGAAGTGTAACTAAGTGAATAAGTTTAGAATTTTAAACCAACCATTAAAACTTAAAAAATCATTCATCAAAACACTTGTTTAACACATCAACAAGCTGGGAGCCATGTGCCAGGCTTTTGCCAGGGTTTTAATAAATTATACAAGGCAAAACGTTCAAATTTTTTGCGAGGAGCATAAAATGTATTAGCTTATTTGGATTAATTTGGGTGCCCTGAATCCAAATACTTAATTCGTTTTTTTTTTTCAATTAGGTTTCGTTTTTTGAAATTACTTTTTAACATCGGCAAAAATCATTCAGGAAATTTCAGCACTTTTTCGACTAAACTGTGAAACATTACAAAAATTTTGAAAAAAAGGTCGATTGATTGTTTGTTCGATTAGAGAGACTTTAAACTTAAAAGGAAAAAAAGGTTAATTTATTTGAAAATAATCAAATTCCCCGAAGACCGCAAGTAATTTTGACTCATTCTGTAAAATACGAATTTTGACAACTCTTATACGTGTTGTGAGCCTACTAGGTTGAATAATTCTACTGAATCAAAGCATTCCCTTTAATTCAACAACGGTAAAAGAAAGGTTCAGATACCGGTATTTCGGTAGCAACTTACTACCCAAGTAAGCGTAAGCACTAAAGCTTTGCATTTTTGTAGCTTTATACCAGCATTCAAGTGCTAAATTTCACTATATCAACAAATCAAGTACAATTTTTCATTATAACAGCATTTTCGAGTGCTATGCTGCATCATATAAGAATTACCTATACCCCTCTTTTAAAATGCAACTATCATTTTATCAGCTTTGCACAAAGCTTTTGAAATGCAACATAGCTCTAAATAAGAATGACAAATGCTTATTTTCTAAGCATTAAATTGGCATCACTTAAGCTAGCTTTAATGCTTTTTAGCACTATGTGAGCACATCCTCAAACAACAAGTTTTTGCTCGTAAGCTGAATTCCAGAGCTCGTAAGCTGAATAAACGGAAACGAAACTATGAGACAGATGATTTCAGATGGACGACAAAACTTATGAAAAACCCTATTTCAAACAAATTCCTGTGTTTGAATCCTATAACATGTCTGCTCGTGGTAAGGTCCTTAGCAGGTTAAAGTTTGTATTTGCTGGTTGTTTTGTATAAAATATAATGATTTGCCAAAATTCTGCTCCTGTGGAAAAGTACAACAATTTTTAAAACGAAAGCTTTAGTTTTCGCTGTTTTTAAAAGTCGAATAAGAGTATTCTTGTATATACGCTTCGCAACTTATGATCTTTACTAGCCGATTATTATTTAAGTTCAATCTCATGATGGTTTTACCACAGAGAACAGACATACAAGCTAGCCCATGAAACTTGTGTAAAATTTCAAACGATCGTTTTGAACCAATTTTTGTTTTTTGACTGGGCCACCAGATGTCTCTAAACACACCAAAAAGAACTGTCAAAACCAAACTGAGAAAAAAACAAAATTTTGGTCAGTTTTGGATGGCTGTTAATGTTTCGTAACACCGGTTGCATAATGGAAAAATATCTTAAAAGTTAATCGACCGCTACTTCCTTCAAGCTAGAAGCGCTCAATTTAGGACAATGGCATGCAAAAGTGATACTTGTAAGTAACCCACTTTGAGATGTCTAGAATCAGTTCTGATGGTTAAGACTGGTCGTTAAGAATGTTCCTAATCGACTGGATATAGCCGATTCGTCCTCCGACGAACGAAGTGCAAAAGTTTATTGTTAAACTTATATTTATTTCAACTGTTTCAATAGTGCAAAAATAAAGGAATGAATAAAAGTTAATTACCGATACTTTTTATAAGGTTTTCACTTTTTGCATTTTTTCTGTCAGTGAAAAAACTTTTTTTGTTTTAAATTTACGTCACGCTTTGGGTTACTCTGGGGGACATCTTATAATGGCTAAAAAAAAGTAACTCGAAACATTACATAAATTAAAAAAAAAGTTGTTCCTAAAATTCTGTCCAGTCATAAGTAACTCTTATTGCATTTTCTAGCAATAAATCGATCCTGTCTAGTTTTGAGCGGCATTAGTTTAATTATTAATGAATTTATATATGATTACGTCTTTTCGAAAATGGGCACTTGAAAATTTGATTTATAACTTTTGAACGGCGCACTAGATGGCACTGATTCAAGTCGATTTCCAACGTATTTTTTGGATGCCAACATTTGAAATTATACACACTTTTTTGAAGATTTTTTGTTCGAGCTGGTACGTCTGTTCTCTGTGGTTTTACTTCGTAATTGACAGATTTTTCCAGCGGAAATTCAATTTAAAACGCTTTTAAATGGCTCAAAAATAATCGAGTTTTGTTAATTTTGAAACAGTTGTACCCACTAAATTGCCCTTAGTTTCTTCAGAAAGAGAAGTATTGGACCAAAAACTAGCAGAAATCAAAGAAGGAGAATGCAGCCACCTAAAAAACATATTAGACCAAGTCTAAGTTGAAAAAACTGATCAATATCATGACTGAAAAAAGTGTGCGCCGGCCGATGGGAGATACTATGAATAAAGTAGACATGTTGCACACAAAAACTGATAAATATTTTTTTTGAATTTTTTTCTTGAATTATCATAACTCATAACATTAGCTTTATTTCCTTCATAGAAAGTATTTCGTTCAAACGAATAGTTTTTGAGATACATGCATTTGTAACTGTCCCATTTCTAAATGCACTAAGCTTTACAGTGGCATTAGGCCAAAGCACATGAGCATTGATTGATGCTGAATTAATGCAAATGATAGGTTCACAAGCAGAGTTACTGAAAAATGTCGAATCTATGGATGTCATGATGAGTTCGATTCCAGGTAGTTTTCACCTGAAAAATAAAAGAAAATAATGTAGAAAATTCAACCCGCGAGATCCCCTTAATATTCATAGGCGAATATCAACAAAAGCCAAATTCAGCATCATGGCAGAAAAATGGAGCTAAACAAAAATCGAAAATATTTTTTTTTCGGCAACTTAGCATAGCACAGTGCTCATATGGGGTTATACCAGTTTCTGCACTAAAGCAGCAGTTAATGGTATGTGTTTTGAATAAATTCTCTCAAATTATAAATGGATTTTTTTCCTAATCAAGAATTCACATTTTAATTCGATACCGATCGGTCCAAATTATATCGTTAATAAAAGTCATAAATGACAAAAAAAAATGTTAAAACGACTATAATGAATAAAAAAAAACAAAATAAGACTTTTTAAGTAAACACATTTTTCTTTAATATGCCAATCAAGCTTAGCTAAACATATTTTAGTTTTATCAGCAGGTTCTCAATTGTTTTCTAGGCTTCACAGCTACATTTACAGGGCTTTTTTCAATTCAATAACATCAAATCTTCGACAGAACACAAAAAGGTGGTACATTCAGAAGAAAAAGTTGACCTCCAACTGAGCTCAATAGCCGTGCAATCTACTTCGTTAGTTATGCTCCACAAGAACCGAAGAAAAAAATAAGCCTATTAGCAGGGATGGTTCACCGAAAACGGCCTCGTTCCAGATTTTTCCATTATAGCATTCTAGGTAACATTATAATTGAACGGTTACTTTCACCAGTTTTAAGTGTGACTAGTCTTGCGGTTTCAAACCATTCAGTTCTTCGGTCGGATCATAAAAAATAATCCAAACTGTATTAAAGATCATTAAAATGGGGTTCAGAATAATCCAAAAACCGATTTTTTTTTAAATATATATTTTTTTCCTCGAACCAATAACATTTTGATAACCTTGGCTTGGCTTGGGGGTTGTCTGTCGCCGGCAAGCGAAATTCGGGGCCCAGACCGGTTGATTTGTAAATGAGTCGGTCCGAAAATTAAAAGTAAGCTAAAAAAAACCTATCGGCAGACACCGAGATTGTCTCGAGCTGCATGCAGTCAGGCATAATTTGGAATAACGCAAACGAAAGCAAACAACAAACGAAGTTGTAATGCCGGGGTTAATTAATCAATAAACGTAGATTTAACTGTCGTTTGATTGAGAAAATTGTACTTGCAAAAAAATAGAGATACTTTTCGTTCTGTGTTTATGCCATTCTGAAGTATAATTTGAGCGAGGTAGCTCACCGGTGGCCCAACGACCAATCCAGCAGTAAGAAGTCGCTGGAATTATCGTTGAAGCCGAATTGCCGAAAGCCAATTTGGGACTATTTTTAGCGTACTAATGAGTAATAACGCGTGAACAGTTCAGGTGAGACGTATCGAAACAATACTGACTTATCTGGAGAAACAAAATAAAAGAGCATACGGCAGACTATACAATATTTTTATCTATCCAAAGGTGTTTCATAAATATTTCAATATCACGTGATGTCCTTTCCGTGAGAAACAACTACTGATCTGGAAGTCTATTACAATACAGCAGTAGTTTAATAAAATATTCGGTATTAGAAAAAGGTAGATGTGCCGGCTTCTGGCGATTTTCGTTTGTTTTCGTCACGAGTTCTTTCTCATAACTTCGTTAAACGATGATTTTCGACGTTCTACCTTAAAATGACCAACGCCATGCCAATAAACCGACTCGGCTCAAAACCGGGGGACATTTTATGTATTCCACAAATGTACCTTTGTGCCGACTGGTTTGGCGAAATTTTGGCACCATGCGCGTGTTTTAAATTAAACCCTGTATCGATGCACACACAAGTCATTTGAACTTGAACTTGAAAATGCGCACATTTGGTGAAGACCGGCGGATGGTTCCGATTTGTTTGTTTGGATTCCCGGTTCCGTGGATATGTTGTGCATGGGTGGGCGCAAGTTCCGCGGAAGCAGACAAATTTTGGTTATTTTTGGAACAGTGAAAAATTTCTGCAGTATTTGGGCATCTGTTTTGGCCTGTTTGGAAATACGTCGTTCGTCCTCCGTTTTGATTCCATTTAATCGGAAACATTCGAATATTAAAAGATACATGGAAAAAGCAGATAAATTTGTGAAAATCTAACCTGTGATTAAAGGTGATAGTCATCATCGCAAATCCCACTATGCATCATCATTCGATGGCGGAAAAAAACTTTAATTCCTGCTTCCAAAAGTAATCTTGACCTTTACAACCTTTCACACTCGTGTGTACAATCGAGTGATTAATTCTGATTTGTTGCATTTCACACCAATAAAGCCAAGAAGGCAGACATATTTTGATAGAATACCTACTGCGATACGAAAAAAAACCGAAACAAATAAAAGTTCATCAACCCTTAAATTACCGGCAACGGCTACTTGGTTTTCAAAGTAAATAAAAAAAGAGGAACCCCGAAGTGTCTACTGGTTTCAAAGGTGTTTGATAATGCCTAGTTGACTTTAAAATGCCCTTTTCAAGCATGGATTGATTGGATGTCGGAATTTAACATCCCACCACAATCAATTTATTCGGCAAACGTTAGACAACATTTTCCGTCTGGAGGATGTTCGGAGCAAAACAAACTACGGCTTGATAAGTAGAACTACCGTTTGAACGTATGAAAGCTCTCGAACGGTCTTATCGACGTTTGTTTTTCGGTAATTTATTTGCCGTTACTATTGGCAATAGCCATAGCAGGCTTCATAGCCAAGTAGTAGAAGAAAATCGGTATTTTATTATCTCCCACACGGCTCATCGTGTAGGTATAGGAAAGTAGGCTTGCGGCACCAAAGTGTCCGATTGTAAAATTATCGCTTTCGGGATACGCCAATCGGACCCGCAATTTTACCAGAGTGGGTAGGTAGGTACTAATCAATATTTCTGGATTGGAAACGCCTTTCCGGTTTGAAATTTATGACTCCATTGCAGCCGGCACAACATCCTTCTGGCTAGATTGGCAACATTGTAACGAACGAATGCCGCGCAACCATCCCCATTTCTCCATTCTTTAATCAACCGAAGGAGGTACATATCATGCGATTATGATCCCATAACTTTTTCAGTGGTTCCCAGGTTTAGACAGCGCGGAACTCTTTCCTGTTACCGAAAACATTCGGCTTGAGAACTACTAATGGGGCCCTCCTACTCACAAGCAGCTTAATCGAAGGTGTGTCTGTAGGGGGGAGTGAGAATTATGATCACTTACTTCGAGGAGCCAGCCACCCTTTTATCGGGCCAATTGGAAATAGTTTCATGGCATGGATCGATTTAAGTTAATCCCTCCCTGTAGGCAAATGCCACCCACATATAATGTACCTACATTTTCTGCTGTACCCAGACAAGAGAGAATCATATTTCAATTCACACGCAATCTTTTTTTAAGTTTAATGCTGTAATACAGAGCCGTTTATAAAAATAAAAAATACACTAAATTTTAATCTTCCTTCTAAGCCAACTGGTGTGTTTGCAACAAGGTTACGTTGGAAATATTTTCATTTATTACATCTGTCTAACAGAGTCTTGCCATTTTTTAAGTCTTACCCAAAACAAAAAGAAAAATACCGTTCTCTGTAAACTTATGCGTTCGGAAGGCCAAAGTCCTTGTGTACCACCTGGACGTTGTTCACAGCCAACAGGTTCACGGTTTTCCGCATTGGCAGATTTCAATTCAATTAAACAAAATGTAGCAGTTGTGTAAGCTAAGCTAAATCACGTCTTTAGAATCATTCGAAGGAATTCTTAATAGAAGGAGCTTGAAATTTGTAGTTGAATAAGAAATTTTCGATCCTTGTTTGATTCATTTACTATATTATCTAAACATTATTCTTGGTAATGCAGAAATTTCTTCAAAAAGAGGTGTTTTCGTTGTTCTATATTTTTTGTTTGAAAAAAATTTTGTACTCCAAGTTTTTGAAGACAAGAATACTTCATAGGTATAACAAAACACTAATAAACCCCTCCGGCCTAAGATTAAAGGGGCTCCCATAAAGTATAATACGTCTCTAAAAATGCTCTATTGAATTGAAGTTTGACGTTTTGTTGGTATTTTGAGAACTTTAGGAATGTTCAACAAATAGTTGATCTTGTAAAAAATGAGCTATTTTTTCGTTTTTTCTAGCGCATTGAAAGCTGTTCTCACGTTGCTGACCCGAGGCGGTACGGGAAGTCTCGATCGCATTTTCAAATATTGTTCATGCTTAACTCATCAATTGCAGCACAACCAAGGGGTCCGTTACCACTGGCTTGGGACAGGTTAGAATCATCTCGCTCCCTTCAAACTGTTCGAAACAAATAAAGAATCCTGGAACGGTACCTTAGTACCCTACACATGATTCTAAATTTGCCGAGATACTCCGGCTAGCTTGAACCCACAATCCATTGTATATCAGTTTTCCGCTCATTTGATGCCCTGTCCTACCCCCCATACCTCCGCTATTTCGGCGAAACTTGTGAGATCTATCAGTGAAAGTCCTTCGTAAACTTAGAGTTACACTAATTCAAACGAACTGGAGTCACAAACTTCACTTCAATTGTCCAAACTTTTACCTTTTGCTCGATCCAAATTTTATGAAATGTGCATAGCTATCATCCCACAAGCCCATTTGAAACATTTCCGGCGATCAGAGATTCAGTAGACTTCCAGCTATTTCTTTTACCCATCTTCTAACAATTTATGAAAATTATTCAAATTAATTTACTCATCTTCTAACAATTTATGAAAATTATTCAAATTAAAACAATCAATTTAATTAAAACTTTCTCGGAACCGAAAAAAACACGTGCGCTGCCATCAGGACAACGCCTACTACCAGCTCAAAATTATTTTTCACATTTTCATGAGGAATCGAGGGAATCGTAATAGTACATGAGTCCTGTAGGTCCTAAATCATGGTGTTTTTTAGCTCAACAACGATGTTTCAAATGGATTGTTTGACCATCCCTTAACATACCCTACAACCTTTCGCAAAGAAATGTGGTCGGTCATGTGATAACAACTTTCTATACGCTATTGAAAAAGAGAAAATAGCTCCTTATGTACGAGAGTAACTACCGAAAAATGTGCTTGAACGCCCTCAATGTCTCCTAATTTTCAAATTTCAACTCCATGAAAGTTTTGTTTTTTGACGGTTGATAAGTCTTCCAAAAAACAAAAGAAGTTGAACAACAGGGAAGTTCTGGAAAAAGCAGGTCAGAAGACCTGAGAGTTCGTGTCGCTAACATGGAGATAATCGAGAATGCCAAAGGGGGTCATAATCGATGCAAGCAGATTTTTACAGAACGAAATAGGTTTAGTAGTAAGATTGGCCCCAAATAATGACCTGTGCAAAATTTTACCTTCATCTCACTTGATCTACGAATGCCTCAAAGCGCTCAAAGCTTAGATTTTCAGGGTCGTTGCCAAGTATAAGTTTTGACCTGGGATTTGCCCGAAGTCAGCCTTGACATAGCTTTTATCGTCCATCAGAAGACACCCGTCGAACTTGGTCAGCACCTGGT
>NC_073693.1:355187983-355378972 GCF_029784155.1 Uranotaenia lowii | reverse complement strand
TGTCTTTGTTCATGTTTTCTATTACATTAACATAAATGCATTGAAATAATAGAAAACATAAAAAGGCCGGGCCCACTGTGGAGCAGAGAACGCAGAGACATCTGGAACAAAGGAACAGAAGAAACGTGGACCACCAGTACCATACGTTTCAAATGGGCAGTATCGTTGGAAGCATGCTAAGAAAAATGCTCCTTGATGAACAAACCATGGGTGATGTGAAGTAACTTCGCCAATCACTAGGACAATTCTTCAGTGGCTGGAAAGAATTTGATATACATAAGGATTTTTTTTAATCTTAGCCTTATTTTTTTACTGTTTTGGGTTTCAGAGTACAATCATTTCTGGTCATTGACCAAGGATAAAGCGCCTTTACTCGCTCTTGGAAATAAAAAAGAGAAACGGAAAATATTAGTAGAACAAAAATCCTCAAGGTCTGCTTGAAAGGTTTTTTTTTTTGAAAAAAAATATCCTAATCGTAGAACGTAGAATTTTACTTATTGAATAACACCGAAAGTTTTCCACAAGCAATAATTTTTCAGTTCTTAATTAAATTTCATTTGATTCAAATTAAAAAAAAAAACATTGTAATCTACAATGTATGGCTTCCCTCATGCATTTAATATATGATTCGATTTTTATTTAATTTATTTAAATAGCCATTCGTTAATGAATTTCGAAAAAAGGTGAATGCGCCAAATGTAAACATATGGAGTTCTGAGATGGATAAAGAGGTCCGTTCGGAGACCTACATTTTGATGCTAAAAAGTAATCTAAAGGATATTTTGTTTTATAGAAATAAGAAAAACATAATAATATTTTTACTGAGAGCTAATGGAGCTGTCAAACCTTGAGAAGCTGACGTTAGCGCATTGATCGTATTAAAAACTCGATACCGAATTGCAAGATATGATTTGATGAAAAATAGTTTGCAATATTGAACTTGTTAAAAAACATAAGCATAACAGATTTTTAGAATCCCTTTTATGAAGGATGAAGCATACTTATCATTGCGCAGCTAGTCTCTATTAAGCGTTGGCTGTTCGAAGTATGTAAGGTCTTGTAAACGAAATGTTTGTCTCGGACGCATGCATAACACTTATCGAGGTACTCCGGCTGGCTTGATAAATGGAGCTGCTTAAAATACAGTTTTTTTACCATTCTCTTTAATTTTTTCAACCAATTTTCTTTTTGGCCAACTATTGGCGGACTTTTAGAAAGAAACAGCGAAGGATCTGGGGGTAACTCAATAGCCACGATGGCTCACATTGACCAAAACCAACAGCTTTCCCACGCTTGAGGAATAATTCGAAGCACTGAATCAAAATATTGCACAGATCACAATCATTCTTCCCCGGGTTAATATTGATATCACTTATCAACTCAAATTAACAATTTCACGAATAAACCATTAATTTTTATTTATTTTTCCGGGACGCGAAAAAAATCACGTGCGATGTCATCCGGTCATCGCCTACTCCTCCTCAGTAAAAGCTACAGAATTCACAATTTTTTTTCTGAAGAAAGCAAAATTTACAGCCGCGAACATGAACTTCTACTTTGTTTATGTTGATTTGGAACGATATTGGAGACCATAGAGATGTGTAGAAATAAAGGGCTACCATGATCAAGATTCTTCTATTCGATAGCAGTGATCTTTAGTGTCGACTTTGCCCAGCTTCCTAGCGAATTGCGAATAATGAAATAGGAGTGTCTTGTCTGTTTGTCTGTGGTATTAGCTTTTCAAATCGCCTCATCATCTTTACAGAAATATTTAAAAAAAACCAACTCAAGTGACGAAAATATCATAATTTTTTAGCACCAGAAAATAAGCTCTTATGATCGTCAAATCATCTTGATCTATAATGTACGCACTGCAACATGATTTTCCTCAATTTTTACCATCAATAAATTTTAAAGTTTTCATATATTTTAATTTTAAAAGGCGTTTTTACTTTAACTTGTTGACTCGGGGCGAACAGGACACCATTAATCGGGACACGATGCGCATTTTTTTGCCGTAGAATCTAGCAGGGAGTTCAACTCGATGAAGCCAACTGAATTTTAAAGTTACAACTTGCCTAGTAGACATCTGACGATTTAACCTATTGGTAAGGTGTCGGAGAGGTAATCAATAGAATCAAGTTTGATTCCTGGGCGAGGCGATTTTTTTTTAATTTATAATACATGATCGATCATCCGCATCATCCGTAAAACAAAGCACCAGAAACATAATGTATGAGTGTGTGTGAATTGTTTGTATTTTACAAACAGACATACATTATTTTGTTATTGCTTTGTTTGATGGATCTACGCCTCACCGTTCAGTGCAAAATGCATCGATCATGAATGGTAAATGAAAAAAAAAAAATCACTTCAACCAGGAATCAAACTCGACTCCTCTGATTATCTCTCCAAAGCCTTACCAATAGGCAAAATCGACAGATGAACAAGTGTTTCTACGAAAGTGACATCGCGGGTTACGACAAAGCTATAGCTCTATAATTCAGTTGACTTCATCGAGTTGAATTCGCTGCTAGATTCTACGGCAGAAAACGCTCATTGTGCCCCGCTTAATTGTGCTTATACTGCCCCAAGAGGAGTTCTCATTATGCCCCATTTTTATCCACTTTTTCAAGTTTCAGTAAGTTAGGAAATAGTCTTTTTAGTGTCTGAACACGAAACAAATGCCCAGACAACCAAAAGTCGTATATTTTTTTACAGCTTATATCGTATGAATATTATTTGAACTCATTTTCGTATATCTGTACCCACAATGTGCGGTCCATGCATGTTCTTTATCGTAATTAAATGCATTGCATGTTTTTTATTACGACAATTCGTATATCTGCATCTACAACGTGCGTCCCATGCATATTCTTTATCGTTTTTAAATACATTGCATGATTTTATTACGACAATACAAACCAAATCAAGAATATGTGTGCTAATGTACCTATATGGCCTCCAAAATGATACGAATATACTGGTTTTGCTGCATTTTATACGATATGTTTACACGTATATTTGCGCGTATATTTGTGTTGCAAATTTGATATACCCACCAAATGGTTGTCTGGGTGTTTTAACTCACAAATTATAGCTATTTTCTATGGTTAAATAAGCATCTCCGTAAGGTGGCCATTATGCCCTTATTTCCCTTATCTGTGATACGCAACGTTTATTGAATCCATCATGTTCAAGGCTGCTTAAGTTAAAAATTTAATTATTTCAGTTCAAAAAGTATATAAGAAATTTTAAAGGGCAGTCGGTATTTTTTTAAAATATTTTTGACTTTTTTAAGTAAACAAAGTTCGATAATCTTTTATTTATTAAGAGTGGTTAGCGGTTGCGTTATCCCCATGATAATTTGAAAACATATAGTTCAGATAACATAATGATTTTCCGATCGCATTCAAATTTCTCAAACTTACAAGAAGTGTAGAAATTATCATTTTTTAGTTTGGTCCTTTATCAGAGGATAAGGTCAGAGGATTTAGACAGGGTATTCCTAATTGTTTCTTTTTATATATGGTATGACACTTTGAAGTGAATAATGAATAACGCGTTGCTGAAATTTTCTTTTCGTTTGCTTTTGAAACATGCATCCGGAAAACGTACCATCTGGATCACAATTTACGAAAGACAACCCGAAAGCCAAACGAATAAAAATGCCCACGCCACACAGTCTAATTTCGGTGTTTACATTTGCCTGGCAACTGTGCAGAAAAACTGCTTTGTTTACAGTCATCATATTGGATGCCTCATCTTTCTATCCCACAACAGTTGAGTTGAGTTCGGCTGAGCTGATAAGATTATTGGTAGGTAACACGACACGACACCCAGAAAACGAGTTGGCAGAAATTCATCATCATCGTTTTGGGACAACCTGTCTGCTTGTTGTGCTGCCTGCCTGCCTGCCTGTGCATTGCGTGGTGGTCATCCGTTTTGACTAATGGGCAAATGACCTAGTCGTCTTCGTCGTTGCCGATGTTAAACTGATGATCGACGGATGATCTGGCTGTGAGTCTATGCATTTTCATCTGAGTGATATTTGCATGTTCGAAGCGTGTCGAGAAAGACCGGGTAACAAACAACGGTGACAATAATATTGATTCTCAACTATACCGGAAGTCGTTTCGATTCCAAAAAACAAAAACTGGTTTACACAATTTCGCTGCACCAATCAACCCCATCATTTTATAACGACCTTCCACTGGTGGAATGAGTTGACCGGTACTTGCCAATTACCTATAAGCGGCGGCGACAATCCGTTGATTTCCCTGCCATGCTTCCCGTAGCAGTAGGAGCAGCAAATGCCAACTTGTTCTCATTAAGTAAACTCGTCCGACCTGTGACCATGCGACTGAATTAAAATTATCGATCGTCTCTGGAATCGGTATCTCAGCAGCCATAAGAGTAGGCCGTTGTTGCGCAAATTGCAATTGGTCCAAAATGCCTTCTTTGGGTATAGGCAACGTCCAGCCATTACTGGATTCGAAATATTGCACGCTCGCGGGGTTATTATTGCAAAAAAATGAGAATCCTTACTTCTCATTGGACCGCTGTACTTCCCCCAGAGACGAATCCTATGTTTTGCGATCAGCGCGTTATGACCTGATAAAATCTATGAGTATAAATTATCGCCTCTGCAGATCGCTGTAGGTGCCGAAGGATCGCCGTGAAAAAATGGATTTAACATATAGGTGTAGGGGTACCCCCTAAAGTTCATTCCTCCTCGTTCGAGAGAGGGTTCAGGGAGAAATTTGTTTTGCCATCACGCGAGTTTGTCCTGCAGGCAGCAAAGCACACATATCACAAACAAGTCCTCCAGCAGTGTTCCTCGATCAGCATCAGCAGACACTCGAGTGGGTCTTTTGATTGGAGGTGGGCGACTCAACCAGCAGCCATGCATAAGGGCAATTTATTTAATATTTCATTTACACCGCGCGCACCGTACTGTGCATAAACCTCTTACTTCTTTTACCGCGTTTATCGTATATGCAACATGCGTCTGGCTTTTGGTCTCTGGAGTAGGTGCCCGGTTTGAGCCTTTCGTTAACATATGCATGCTTTTTCCATTCAAGTATGGTCTGAGCGCGTCAAGTAGCCGCCTACTTTGTTTGCGGTGGGACTTGATACGGCATATTTTGTCCTCTGAGCACCAGATGGAATGTTGATGTTTGGTTCCAGCAATGTTTTCGAAGAAAACAAAACGAAAAATCGTTTATTGTTTCGTAAATCTCGAATTGCATTTTTCCTGACAAATAAAAAACTCACCTAGTAACGACAGGCCATCTGTAGAAGATAATTATAAAGCTGAATAATTGAAGCTTTGTGATAAAATCTGGCGGTTTTCAGCAATCGCCAGATAAGGGAACTCGCTGGGAAACCGATATTACGCTGACCCAATTCCTTTTTTTTGCTTGCTATGTTTAGTGTCTGACAACGACCATTCTAAAATTATATGAGCGTATAAACGGGTATATAATCAAATAAAGTGTCAAGGCGCCATTACACACAAAAGTCCTGACACACAAAAGGCCATTACACCCGAAAGAAGGTTGACAATCTCTCATCCTCAATCGAGCACATATTATTTGTTTTCAAAATTATAATTTTCAAAGATTAACAAAAAATATCTGTTGTTAATTGATACAAACATCCGAGCGAAGGGAATGAAAAGAAAATGTCGACGGAGGGCAGAAATCCAATCCTTATTTTTTCCCCTTTTTTTTTCTTTTTTTTAAACATATACATTTGAAGGCTCTTTTGGCATTAACCATCACTGAGCCGATGATCATAACAATTTTTTTAAATACCTAAACTAAAAATCCCCTTTTTTCTTATTGTTTTCGTAGAACGGCATGTTACATAGAAATATGTATATTAGACCTCTGCAAGCTTTGTATGGAAATTTCAAATTCTTAAATTTTTACACCTCCCATAACTTTTTTTGGTTGTTCTTGATGCCATAAATAGCAATAAAAATTTTGGAAGCGATTCCATTTCCATATGGAAATTTGTATGGGAAAACAAAATATTTTATTCAAAAATCGTTAGAGATGTACTGAGTTCCAAAAAATTTAACTTTGGATGAAAAATATTCCTTGATTCTTGCAGTACTATTCATGTGAACAAAGCACAAACCTAACTACAGACTTCAAGCTTAAAATTATTTGAGTTTTCTGGATGATATAATGTGCAAAAATTTCTTCTTCCATACAAAAATGAAACGCGTTGCGCCAACTCAGGAATCAACCAAATCATCTCAAATTTTACACTGATGCTTGGTGACCCAAAAGGCATCGAAAAAACATATGGGAGCAAAAAGTCATTTTTTGCAGCGGTTCTAGTTGTTCTGACGAAGAGGAGTGTAGAGCTGAAGATTGCGGTTTCCTAATCCTTGGGGTCGAACACTTAGATTAACGGATTCCAAAAGCGAAGGGCAGTCAATTCTCGAGGCCAGGATATCGGAGATAAACAAGGCCCGTGTGGCTGCTCGGCGGGCTTGTAGCGTGTCTAGGCTAATGAAGTTGCAGCGGTTCTCGTAGCTTGGAAGGTGGAACGGGTCAGACCAGTTCAAATGGCGTAGAGCATATCGCATAAAGCGTCGTTGTAAAGCTTCGATCCGATCAGCGCCATGCTGATAGAAAGGGCTCCAAACAGCCGAAGCGTACTCCAGAATGGAGCGAACTAAGCTGCAGTAGAGGCTTTTCAGGCAGTACACGTCTCTATAATCCTTCGTCCCTCGGAATGTAAAGCCCAAACATCGGTATGCTTTATCAACTATGTAGTTAGTATGCATCTTGAAGTCAAGTTTCTGATCAAGAACCACACCTAAATCTTTTATGTGGTCCACACGAGCGATAAAATGGTCCGAAAGGAAATAATCGGCGAGGATGGGATGCCGTTTGCGCGAAAATGTTATGATGGAACATTTACTGCGGTTCAACGCCAGGCAGTTGTTGTTGCACCAGGTAGCAAAAAGGTTGGATTGTCTTTGCAAAGAAACAGTGTCTTCAGGACCTTTGATTGCGTTAAACAATTTAAAATCATCGGCGTAGTCGAGTTTTGGTCCATCAAGCAATAGGAGAGCGTCATTGAAATAAATGAGAAAAACAATCGGTCCTAGGTGGCTCCCTTGCGGAACTCCGGATGTAGCAGGGAACTGTCTAATTTTATTTTATTTATTTATTGATTGGACTTTGGTTTAATTACCATGCAGACTTATATCTTAAAATCTAAGGGAATCTGCTTAAAACTAATTTAAAACTACGCTTACTCATGTTAAAATCGAACAGATGGTACACTAAATAGAAACGTTCACAACATTTATCTATCGGATGGTTTCTTCCATAAGTAGTACGGTGGTAAGGTATCCAGAGAAACTGGCGTTGTCGAAGTGTTCTACTGGATGCATACATATTGACCCGTTGGAGAATGTATGCTGAGTCAATGCGGTAAGTTAACACATCACATATGAAGGTTTGCTGCAGTTCGGTTCGGCGTTTTTCGAGTGTGGCTAGGTTTATTAAGGCACATCTTTGCTCATATGGTGGAAGCCGAAGCGGTTCATTCCAAGGAAGCTGACGTAGAGCGTACCTAACAAAACTACGCTGAACACGTTCGAGGCGGTAGCATTGTGCGCTCTGATAGGGAGCCCACACCTGTGCAGCATACTCCAAGATGCTACGTACCGAAGAGCAATAGACGGCTTTCAAAGCGTAAATGTCATCAAAATCACGAGTGTTTCGACGCAGAAATCCGAGAATTGCAAATCCTTTAGCTGCGGTAAGCGCGATGTGCTCGGCAAATGTAAGCCTGTTATCAATTTTTACACCTAAGTGCGACACCAGAATAGACGACACATTCTCCAGGCTTTCTCCGCAAAGTTGGTATTCAAAATTGATAACATGACGTGCACGGGAAAAATTGACAACCTTACATTTTTTAGCGTTAGCCAGCATTCCGTTAAGATGACACCAGTTATCAAGTCTAGCAATATCGGCTTGCAAGGCAAGGCAATCAACTTCACTGACGACCTTTCTGAAAAGCTTTAGATCGTCGGCGTACAGGAGCGTATCGGATTGAAGCGTGGCACACAAGTCATTCACGAAAATGATGAAAAGCAGCGGTCCCAGGTGACTTCCTTGAGGAACTCCTGACGGGGTGGCAAATGTCTTCGAGCATGTATTTTTTAGCTTCGCGTAAGCGTGGCGATGTGATAGGTACGACGAAATCCACTCGAGCAACCAGGTTGGAAAGCCAAGTTGATCCATCTTTGCTATTAGCATCTTGTGCGGAACGCGGTCGAACGCCTTCGCGAGATCGATGTAAATAGAATCAACTTGACAACCTTTCTCCAGATTGTTATTCAACGAGCTCACGTAACACATTAAATTGGTGACAGTTGACCTTTTTTTAACGAAACCGTGCTGAGAATCGGAGATTAATGGTTTGGCAGCAAGCGTACAGTCGTCCATGTATGAGAACTTTAAAAATTTTGGAGATCGAACACAGAAGCGAAATTGGCCGGTAGTTTTCGACGGAGTGTGTATTTCCCGATTTGTAGATAGGAGTGATCGCCGCAATTCGCCAGACGCTTGGAAATACCCTTTCTCTCAGTTAACGATTGAATAGACAGCAAATGGGGGCAGCTAGTGATGCAGCGCAATGTTTCAAAACCGTCGGAGGTATGTTGTCTGGACCGGGACCTTTAGTTGGATCGGCTGCGGACAATTGCTGGTATACTTCCTGCTCCGTGAGGCAAGGCAAGGTAAATTCACGTCGTGGGATTGTATGGAGGCTAGGTAGTTGTTATTTGCTACAATGTCGGAGGAACTGAAGACACTTTGGAAAAAATCGGCAAACATGTTCGTGGATTCAGTTATGTTACGTGAAGTAACGCCGTTGATAACGAATCCGCAGATTTAACGGCTAGCTTCCTTCCGGTAAGGTAACTCCGGAACCAATCTAATAAGGAACCACAGATACCTAGACGTCCGAGTTTTGCAATAGCAATTTCATGATTGACCTAGTCAAAGGCAGCGGACAGGTATGTATAGATTGCATCAGTTGGTGTGTAGCTCTTTTGCTGACATCTTCATTTTTCAATTAATTTCTGACGTTAGCATTCGATTCGAATTCGAAAATCATGAAACTAAGGAATCATAAAAATCAAGAAATGGAGAAATCGTTAAAATTTAGAAACGCAAAAATATTAGGTACTTGTCATGACTAAATGTGTGTGTTTTGTATGTTTACAAGGTATTTTTTTCTGTATTTTAAAAATTGAAAAAAAAAATAGAGCCAATCAAAGAGCAATGAGACAAACTTTTTTGTGCAAATCTCCAGAAAAACAAAATTTAAACGGTTCGTGCTGCAACTGTGAGTTTTGTGATTAAACGTTACTATACAGCTCTGATTATCAAGAGAAGAAGATTGCTGGTCCCATTTTTTTATCAGTAGTTAGAAACTTCAAGCGAGTGTGTACAGTTTCAGGCAGAATCTTTTTGCTCAGGAAACTACAGAGCGGCTCCATAAAAAGTTTTCACCAAAACTGTTTTCCATTTATTTTTGCATTTTTGATGAAACTTTACATAAATATAATTTTTACAGCATTCAATACGTATAGTATAACTACCATTTTAAAGTGATTTTCTGTGAACTTCTGGATCGAAAACACAATTCGTCAAAAAATGGTTTACAGCATTTTGAAATCATTTTAATAGATTCTTTCTTGTTATCACGTTTGGGGCACCGTAAAATGTAAGATAAATTTGAAATGGTCCGATGATTATTGATTGTTTTTAACAAAAACTCGTCTTTCAGTAAAAATTACTTCTGAAGCTTTCTGCAGCTGGATTTGCAGTCTTTGGTCAGTTGAAAGTACTGGGTTCGATTTCCGGTATCGGCAAGAAAAACTTTTGGGTTCGAATCCCATAAGTTGCCGACAGGTAAGATGTGTTCCATTGTATAAATAATCATATATTTCAGAGGGAACGCATCTGGGGATAACCTGAAGAGACTATTGCAAGCGGAGTGGATTGCCAACCATTGTAGTGTTTTATCTAAAACTTTTCCCGTCATTTGATAAAATTATCCAATAAAACATGGTTGGCGAGAAGATTCCTTACATAATTTTCAAAATCTTGTGATGAATAAGCATGTAGACACGAGACACCACCTCCACATCGGTCTGAAAATAACTTCCTTTCAAATAAAGTTCGGCAACATTTTAGACGGCTGCAAATGTTAATTAGCTATAGGCTGCAATTGGTTTAAATTTGGAAACAGTGTTCGTGTTGTTGATCGGCAGCCAAATTGCGCCGTTATTTCGGAAGGGCTGCCTGCCGCGTGAATGACTTTCCGTCACACCCCCACATTGATTGAGGTAGGAAAACAGAGAATTTTTGTGACGATTTCGATTGCTCGGAATAACAGCGATTTGACAAAAACAGTTTCAAGATTATTTCCGCCGATTTTTTTTTTGAAAAGTTCAACTGGAGCTTTATGACAGATCTTAGCAATACACGTTGGTACCAGGGTCAAGGTGCTCTAAGCATCTCCGGTGTCACGTTCCAGTGATCATTCAACTCTCGTGCCAATGTGGCAGAAGTGTGTCTGTCTGTTTTCGACACATTATCAGGTGGTTATCAGGCACAACGAGAGAGGGTGATTGAACCAATTTCTGTGATTGAAGTCAACTCCGAGTTGATGTGTGGAGGCCAACAGCGAAAAAGGTTTTCAGCACCAAGAAAAAAGGTGTTATCAGCTCACAGACACTTGGCTGCTGAAGTAGGCCAACATTTCGGGATCACTGCAAATGGGTTCGTCCTGGCAGCCGCGCTACACAGAATCTTTTCCGGTTGATAGTCTCTCAGCGCAGAACCAAACAGCTGGAATGGGGCGCTGAAAAAGAAACTTGACGTCAATCATCAATAATTTTAAGTGGCAGTGTGCTGAATGAAACTGTTAAAATTTCACATCGCACATTTTCACTGGCGGCGCCATCCCTGGCGTCTTGTTGTTGAACCGAAACTCATGACTTGCTGCGCTGTGGCCGTGTAGAAATGCAATTCACGATCAAGTGCATCTTCGTATAGCATGTGGGGGGAATTTCGAGTTCCTTCATCTTCCATCGGGGGCCAACTGCGATAATGAGACGAAAAATCAATCCAACAACGCCGCGCCATTTGGTACCGTTTCTGATCACCCGTTCAGCACATGATCGAGGGATGACTGGCTGCAGCACACGGTTGATTTTCTGTGATTAAATGGCGCTTCAGAGTCATACGAAGAGTAGGCCTGCTCTATCGGCCTCCGTCCGTCGGCTGCTGTGTTTATTTTTGAGACTCATTTCAAAACATTTTCTTCATACACTCATGAAATGATAGTAGCTACCTAGTGACGACGGGAACGAGCTCTCGTCAATTGAAATGCAATGTTATAATCGGGAAAACTGCGCCCACGTCTAGCGATGGCCAGCTTTCCAGATTCGAGCGGCAGCAAATCTGGATTAGCGAAATCCTGATAACGAATCAAGTATAGCTCTAGACAGAGTTGATTACGGCCGCATGGACACAAGTAGGAGGCACCCTGTACAATGTCATCGAAAGCGCTCTTATCTCTCCTTCGTAAGGCGGAGAAAATTGCAGTTTCCCATATTCCAAAACTGAGGTCTACCTTGCATATGAGGCCCTCAAAAACTTGAAGCCGAGACGCCGAGTACCATCACTACTGCTGCCAATGTATCTTCTCTGTCTTCTGGCCATTTCTAGTTTCGAAAGATCGAAACCGGCTCCTCGGTTGCGCCGCCGATGAGTTTTGTTCACGCGACCAGGGCGTGATCGAGCACCGCTTTATTGGCTGCCCTGCGCTGCTGCAGATTGGTTTAATTCAAAAACTAAGGAGACCAACGACCGTGTTCGGCTGTGGGAAGCTGAATTTCGTTTGGACCAATTCCAAACAGGGAAACGTTATTGTACATTTTTGGCTCTCTACGGCATACCATTAGTGCGGCGTCGTCGCCGCCAACGACGCCCGCATTCAATGAAATTTTTGATAATTTTCTTTCTTTTTCTCCTTCGCTTTGAAAGCAGCCACCGTTGATAAACTTATGTAATCTGTCCTAGACGTCCATCTCTAGAGATGACTCAGAATGAACATACAATAACATCGTTCTAATTTCTGTAAATAAATCCAAATTACAAAGGTTCTTTAAAATCTCTATCTATAGCTCAATAATTTTGTGTTACATCCTTATTAACATATGATTGCAATTTTTTCCAGATTCCGTTTTCTCTCAAAAATATAGAAAACCAATCAAATTTTATAACTTCCGAATGTGATAAGGCGGGAGGCATTAATTCCTTCAATGATGGGCTCCCAATCTACTTACAACGACTCGTGGTGGTACGATTGATGATGAATGAGCTGCCCTGGAATAAGATCAACCTTTGTTGTTGTTGTTTTTTTTTTCTTTCTTCCTAGAAACCGAAGGGGGCCTGATCCCATTACGATTGGCCCGAGGCAGAAGGTCAAACGACGTGGCCAAGGGGAAAAGCACAAAAATTGTTTGATTTTTTTCTTTACTTTGATTAAAACATGGGTTTTCCTGAAATTATCCCGCGAAAAAGGCGATCGTCTATCGATAGTTGGTGTCAAAGAAAAAACAAACCTCGAATAAAGCTTGACCAGATTATCTAATGTAAATGTTTACCTGACACCACAGGCACGAGAAGTGATCCGTTGCACTATTTACTAGTTCGGACTGTGGCAGAGGATTATACTCCTGCATTCCTAACTTTTTATCTAAGTGACAGAGCCGTCACAGAGCTTCTGCGGTAAAATCAACTATAAATAATAGCACCTCCAGACACCAGCGGAATAAGCTGTTGCAATTGCAACTATTTGTTTTTGAGATTTGTAGTTAAAATTCACAGCTTGTTTAATGGCTTGTGTGCATTCTTGAACGTAGGCTGAAACTTTTGACACCTACTTGAGAAGTTCAAGCTACTTTTTGTGCTTTTGAAGCCGTTAAATATTTTGCGACTTGATAGGCGTTTACATAATTGACCTGGTGTATACAGAATCAAAATTTTTCCGGTTGGATTTTGACCCAATGACCGAAAATTGGTGTGGAAATGGTAGGGAAAATTGATTTAGAAGGATATCGTTCCTCAGGTAGAATCGCAAAAGATATTATGATATTGCCATTTCATCGCATTCTTCGTAAAGTTGGGCGATCATATCTGTACTATTGGCATTAGTGAAATTCTCGAAATCCCTTAGTTTATAGGCATTGTTCTACCGGAGATCTTTTTTTAACAGCTTGTATGAACTATTTGAGATGCTGATAGAATTTCGACCGAAAATTGCTTTTGTCAGAATTAGTGATGTACCGAATAGTGGCATTCGGCGAACGGCCGAATACCAAATATTGACCTTTTAAACTATTCGGCCACACGAATATTCGGCCGGAAATCTGGGACAAAACATGTCAAAACAGGTTCCAAGCTATTAAAAATTGCTTTTTTTATTCGAATTAGATGAGTGTCTAATTTTTGCTAGATGTCATCTTCATAGTTGCCAAAAAGAACGATGGTCTTTAACCTTATGTATACACGGCTCGTATCCACACGGCTGGGTATGAACGATTTTTTGAAAAAACTTGTAAAAAAAAAGGGAAAGTCTGAACATAAACTAGGCATTATTCTTAAACATACAAGAGGAAAAATAAATAAAATTACTTGAAATTTAAAGTTTTCATCGAATTAAAATTAAAATTAAAATTCATTGAATTTTTGAAGTTTTAGTATAGCCAATTCAACATTTCCTCAATCAGCCAACTCTGCCACTTTCGAGTTAAAACGGAAACTTATGTAAGTGTATGAAAAAATACTGAAATTTGCCAATCTACCATCTTTCATTAAAGTTATTTCAGTAGTAACAGTGAAGTACTACATTGGAACTAACAAATCACTGATCACTAATCACTAATCGTACTTCCATACACAGCAAAAAAAGTGTTGTGACATTACATAAAAAACGTGCACATAACTTGAGTCGCAAATGCTACCTAATATTACATCATTTTGATGTTCAGTCAAAGGATGTAAAAAATTACACAAACTCGATGTATCGCAGTAGACAAACTCAACCATTCCAGCTGATTTGTGAAAAGCTTCGGATGTTATTTAAAATCATTATTTTGGATGTTTGAATGAGAACTATCGAAACAATTCATAATTTATTCTAATTTCCTTAGTCATTGGATTTAAATTTACCACTTAAAAGTTAAGCAAAGCATGAATTAATAATGAATCCCGGAATGAAAATAAACAAAGACTTTATTGATAGTGGAGATTACAGATTTATTTCTGGTTTAAACCATTGAAAGACAATTCTTTAGGACACTTTGAACACATTTGACTTCACTAAAGCTTCGGCAGCCGGCTATTAGAGCTAAACCAGAAAAGAATTGTCATCTACACGATGACCGTATCACAATATAGAACTCTTTTTTTATCTCGGACACAGGGCCTCACTCCCTGCGTTCAAGCTTTTGCTATTCTGACGATGTGCTGGAACAGTTTTTTTCCAAGACAGGCTGGCTCTCCGCTCACAAGCCATTGAACTATTTGAATCGACGTCTATAGCTTGAAATTCAATACAAGTATTTCTCCTTACGATATTCTAATTAAATACAAGCTTCAAACCATTATCGTATCGCAGATGTCCTTCTGTAAAATATACTGAAAATGGAGAAAAACAGAAATTCACAAGCAGCAATAAGTTTGCTTAGCTTTTTAATAAATTTTGATATAACTTACTTGAAAAACAGATTCTCCGAAGCTCCACATTCCGTTTCAAACATTTTGATGTGAAATTTTCTCTAAATGTCAATTGTTACAAACATTGACTACTTGATGTAATATTTCATAACCGGTTGTTATATTACACTGCATGACGTGTTCATATCGTGTACATCCTTAAGGCGGCATCCATAAATTACGTAACGCAAAAAATGCCCTTTTTTGACCCCCTCCCCCCCGTATGTCACAAATCGTAACGCTACGACGTACCCCCCTATGAAAATTACGTAACACTGACAATTACCCCCCCCCCCCCTACTTTCTCATGTTTTCAAATACTGATTTTCGAAGTTGAAAAAAGATTTTAACATGATTTTTTCTATCGTTCTTAAAAACGGAATTAATATCTATCCAAATCGCTTCTTAGTACTCATTGATGATAACTCTCTGATAAAATAAATTAATTGTCTTATTACTAGTTACTCTGTGCTTGATAACTGATGATCTACCTTGTTTTGTTCCAGGAGCATAACTTGTTATGAAAAAAATACTCCACTTAGTAATATTCGTGGGAATAACCAAAATTGCATTTTTTAAATCAATTGAGAAAAAATTGAAAAATTTCCGTTTAAGATTGGATTGAGTTCTTGGGGGTAAATGCACCTAATATTCGGCTTTCCAACGGTTGTTTCACAGATATCCAACGCATATTTTATGAAGTCTATCTCAGAATCTTTAAAGAGGAAAGGTTATAAACCATTTTCAATCTTGTTGAAGCTTCAAATTTTAAGCTGATTTTGGTTTGCTAATTATTCTGCAAAAATTGCATGACATCTAAAAAGCTGCAATTAAACTAAAATTTTTAAGGAAAAAATCGTTACGTAACGATGAACATACCTCCCCCCCTCCCCTATGTCACAATTCGTAACGCTAGAGCTTACTCCCTCCCCCCCCTAGGAGCGTTACGTAATTTATGGATGCCCCCTAAGATGTAATATTATTACGAAAATCGTGAATAATACGTTAGTTGACCTACATCCTCATAAATTACATCGGCCTGCGTTACATTTTTATTTGCTGTGATAGCCAAAACTTATGTCTGAGTCCCAAAGAATAATAAGTGTGTTATCATTCTTCTTGTCTTTGTTCATGTTTTTAATTATTTTAACATAGAAACATTAAAATGATCAAAAACACAAAATGGTTGGGCCTACCATGGAGCAGAGAACGCAGAGAGAACCGGAACACAGGAACAGGAAGAAACGTGGACCACCAGTACCATACGTTTCGAATTTGAAATAACAAATAATTTGATCAATACAAAAACTTTTTCTTTCAAATTTAATACGATTTACATCAAAACAGATCATATTATCAAAATCCATTGGCGCCATTCGATTTTGTTGTCCTTGAGCTTAACCACTCGCTGCAGAAGCTCAAGGCACATATTCTTAAAAGACCGCAGGTGGTTTTTGTGGTATTTTATCCCAGGACTCAACTAGATGGGGCTTCTGTTTACGCTAGACAGCCAAGTTCATAGGGTTAGGCCCGGCGAACTCCCCGACCACTCCGTACTCGAAATTAACCCTAAAAAAAAATCCCACACAAAAATTGGCAACTCTTTCCTTGGTAAGCCAATGTGAAGTCCTGCTGAAAAACTACCAACCAAAACCAAAATTGGAACGTGTCCACAGTTCAAGGACATGCCGTAGAACTATTTTCGATACGTAAATTGATTGATCTACACCTCTTCATGGTGTTCGGTTGATCTTCACCAGGAAAGTGAAGATCAACCAGACCTTTAATAAGACAGATTTCTGTCGTCTTGTGGCCTTTAATACGTTTGCATAGGTTCGTGATCTTTCTGGCAACCAAAATCTGTAGTTATGTTTTTTCACGAACCGCTGAACGGCGAGGAATTCATCGGCAGAAAACACGATATTTTTCAAATTTTTCATGCGCGGACCGCGCATGCTGCGCCTTCGCCCTTTCTACCCGCTCTTGCTTCTGTTCAAACGAGAGGTCTTGAAATCTTAGGATCTTATAAGGCTGGGCCTGAAGATCATCTTCCAAGATCCGACGGCCATTTTGATTCGGTGTATTAAAATCTATCGCCAATTTAGTGTTACTACGCCAAGAAATTCTCTCAGGATGCATCTTGATGATCTTCACCATGGAAGGTGTCGCCACTGTAGCTTGACGATCCCCACCATACTATACTTGGGTACTTCTGATCTCCAGGTATCTTCCAAGTGCGAGCCAAAATAAAAAAAAATACATTCACTCATAGGACAACTCACGAAATATGTCTTTCTATCGTTTCACAGCCTGGAACTAGGCAATCAAAGCACTACGTTAAGGTTCGAGGACTATTTTTACAAAAAAAAAAATACTTGATTACAAAATTAACAAAAATATCCTCTGACATCTTAGACATAATGTTAACAAGGTGTCATCTAACACGGTTTGGTATACTTCGTAATAATCACTCCTAAAATTTTGTAGTAGTTCAATTGCCGGACCCTGTATATTTTTGTTGTGGTATGTTTGTAACTTTCAGAGATATTAAACAATGAAAACATGCAATTTTAAAAGAAATCACCAAAAAGGTACCATTTAACTTCAAAATAGTGACAAAAAAATAGAAAAATTATCTCACTTATAGGTAAATTGATCAGAAAAAATTTACAATAAAATATGCGCTTTTTAAAATGATTAAACATTGTAGAACATATCATGAAGCTATTTTGACATTGAGCCTTCAAAAAGTCCATGATCACATTTTTCGAGTTTTAAACCACTGTGTATTCGGCCGAATACCTAGGCTTAACGGTTTTTTTGACGGTATTCGGCGTCGAATATTCGGTTGACCGAATATTTGGTACATCTCTAGTCAGAATATTTTTAAGACATCTGGAGGGACAATCCAAAAAAATTAAAATACCTGATTAAACTTATGTCCCAAGCAACCAGAAGTTCGGATAACATTCCTCTATCATGCTTGATCAGCTTATTCGAGTATGCTTATACAACTTCAAAAAACGAACTTTAAAGTTGAGAAAAAGTTCGCAAAAATCGCCAAACAACTTCTAACCAGCTTCAAAATCCACTTTATAAGCAGCATAAAAAATAAAAAAAAATAATCTTTCGCTCCTTCAATTGCCTTCTCAAGTCCGGTTAAATTTGTTTCATATTAATATTAATCAACCATATTTGTTACTTATTCACAACTACATTTAAAAAACATGTTTTTAACAAGCCTCGAACCCGAGCTCACCGCTTGAAAGTCGAGATGCGTACTTGCTGTTCTATATGAACATCATGAGTAGGCAACGATTTTAATCGATGTGATGATTTTCTTTATAACGACTTTCAGGTTCTTAACTTCTACTTAATTCCCACTTTCAAGTTGTTGAAAAGTTCTTCCGAAACTAAATGTGTACTTCACATTGTTGTTTCCCAAGTAACGATGTGTTTATTTATGCAAACACGAAAAAGTATATTTAAGCCTTTAAATCTACTTCAAAGTTTCTATAATGCGAAGTTGCTTTTGAACGACCGTTGGAACTAATTTTTAAAAAACTTTCAAGTTCACAAAATAGTACAACAGGGATTTTTTACGAACTACTGAGCTGTACAAAAAGACTTGCAACCCTTTGATAGCTACTTGATTTTGAAAAAATGAGAAGTACGTAACAAGTAGATTGTTTTTCTTCATACAAACTTTAAAGTTCCCAAAAAGTAGAAACAGAAACCAAAACAGTACTTTAAAGCTTTTTTTGAGTATTGGCTGAACTTGATAAAGAATGAAGTTCCACAGAAGTTTTGTACAGCCATATATGAACTTATTAGTTCGTTCCTTAAGTGATATTCGAACTTTTGGTTGCTTGGGGTGTTTGTTTTACCCGACCTAGCAACTTCTTTTTTGCTCGTTGCTCAAGGTTTATGTCAAAGTCCGTTGGTTTTCTTGCAGATTGCAAATAGGAAGATCTCTTCACCATTGAAAACGGTTAAACATTCCGAAAACTTTACGGTTTATGGACTATGTTCTTGTATGCAAAGTTTTCATTTATTTATTTTTTTTAAACCCGACTTGCTCTTTCTAAGTTTTCGGCGTTCAAACTTTTCGGTTTAGCTTGTTCCGCAAAGAAAACAGCTGTTGTTCATCCAGGGTCAACAACCTTAACTTGGCGACGACGATGGAAGGTTGTTGTCAAACCTTGGTGCGCGAATGAATGCTGGATGGCCATCATTCCGGAAAATGCATCAATATTCTCCGGGGTCACCGTGAGTCGAACACGCGCCAACCGGTTTTTTTTTTCGCCAAGTAACAACAAAAACAAAGATTTTTGCAAATTTGCGTGATTTGCGTCAAATGTTGGTCATCATGCCATCGTCGTCGTCTTCTCTGTCTCGAGCGTTGGGAACGTTGGGTAGTCCGATTTGCTAAAATTAAAACAGTCTTAAAAATGTGTTTTCCTTTGGCTTGCTTGGCCAGCATGCGAAAGGACAGAAGCTGGGGAAGCAGGGTTTGAAATCGGCGCCACAACATCTCCCTGGGCAGAAAGAAAACACACTCGAGTCGGTGGTGGTGCTGGTTAATAAAAACAACAACAGCATTATTGAAAATGTGGGGGTGTCCGGATAGAACGAACATCCCTTATTTCTAGGGCAAATATGTCAAAAAACATCTTTACAGTTTGGTATTGATTAATTGAGCAATATCCATTGAAACGTTTTTCCATGATAGACGTTTGCATTACCTAAATTAGATACAGGGGTACTCTTACCCTTCAATACTCTATGCTTGATGACACCGGGATGCCACGCGTGTAGATTACAGTCATTCATCATTCGAACGATGTCGCCGTTTCGGGCAGACTGTTGTCAATTCTACGGACGGAATCAGCACATTCAGGTCATAATGCATACGTGGTTGGTCCCAGCTGCTGGGGGGATGTTGTGTATGTAAATAGGTATGGATATCGGACGATATATTTTTTTCGGGATAAATTCTTAATGGAGACGCAAGGTGAAATCTTCGCTGCACCGGATGAATTACCATGCGTCTCCATCGGGCGCCCAAGATACGCGTGCTTGCCCGGAATTTTGCGGATATAGCGATGACCATGCTCCAGTTATTTTGTTTTTGTTCATGCTCGGCTCATCTTAAAATAGATGCGCGCAGGGAGAATGCCGTTGGCTGCAGAAATGATACACGATTCTTTGCCATTTTCCATTCGGACTGAAGTCTCTATTCAATGGACTGTAGGTATCTCATCATCTTGGCGTCGCCGTACACAATACATAGTAAAAGGGTGCCGAGTTTCGCTAACGTTTCTCCCTTCGAAAGCTGGTGGCCGGCAAAGTGTAAATGAGAAAAAAAAGGTCGCCCCGCGTAGATGGGTTTAATTTAGTCTTGATTGTACGACGACCTAGAATGGCTGTCAACGAACGGCCTCCATCTGGTCATCTTTTTATGAAGCATCCATCGTGAGTGGCTGGCGTCCTGTGAAGTAGGAGAAGATAGTACCCTGTAAAAAGGAACCGCAGTCAATTTATGATGTAAATTTTTGCACTATAGGCAGGCCAGGTTTATCAAAATAAGCTTAGTTATATGATTGAATCTGGCTTTGGCGAGGTATCCGAGAGACAACCGACGCTAGATTGCATTTTTGCTAAGTACTTTTTGAATCAAAACGTTTTGATTAAGATGCGAGGTCATTGACCTGAGAACCAGAAATTCACATGTCTATGGTTATTTTTATTAACGAACTTAGCCAAGATTTATAATGAAAACATGACAATGGAAAAAAATGTATGATAAACAACCGATGAATTCAAAAGAATCTTCTTGTTGCCTTATTGAGATATCTATCGGACACAGAGGGTCCAAGATACAACTCTTATAAGAATAAGAAATTACGGCTTCAGAGAATCTATAGTTTTCTGATTGTCAATAATTCTTTCAAATGACACTATGAAAGAAATAAAGAGTCAAACCGAGAAGCCAAAATTGGCCTGACACCCATTGGCTCAACAACAAGCAATTGAACATCTGTTCTAAAGCTACCTCACGTCTCCTATCTCAAATTTCACATCTCAAGACTTAAATCTCAAGTCTCCTGTCTTATTAAACACTTCTCACTTCTTACATCTCACTTTCTCACGTATCACATTTAAAACCTCGCAGGTTCTCATTTCACATCTTATGTATCACGTCTAATGTGTCAGTTTACTTCAAACGTTTCTCTTCACCTCATCACGTCTTGCTACAAATTCTTCATCTTCTCACGTCTCACGTCCTACGGTTCATTTCTAAACTGCCCTTTCACGTCCCACGTCTCACATATCGGGTTTCTCTTTTCACATCTGATGTCTCGATATTTAGTTTAACTAAGTAATATACATTTTTTTCATTCACGATGTCCTAGTCAAATAAAAAGTAAAACAAGTTTAGCCATTTCGTCAAATCCAGACACGCCACGCATAGGGCAATCATCAAGCTGCAGAGCACGATGGTCCAGCTTCATCTGGCCATGCCTTGCTAGGGTATAACAAAATCGTGCAATGTGTACCCATCAGCTGATACCAACAACGAATCAAAAATAAGCGTTTCTTTCTGCAGATAATTATTCGCGCGAAACTTTGCGTAACCAGGGGTGAAATTATGAATCCTTTTCGATTCGAGTTACCCGTTTCGAGTTGAACTCGAATCGAATTAGAATCAGTATTACGAATCTCGTTCGAGTTCTAAATTTTAACGTATTAGATTTCGAGTAAATCGGGTAGTAGATCATCTCGAAACGTTTCATTCGAATCGAGATCGGTAATGTCAAAGTTGGTCGAATCGAACGAAACTCGATTGTTTCGAGTTCCATAATCCCGCCCCAGGTTTTTCCTATCGATCTACTTACTTGTTTACGATGCAATCCACTGTCTGAGATTGCATGTATTTTCATAGAAATCAACATTTACTATTTAGCACTCCAAAAAACAAAAGTTGTCCTAATTTAGTGATTATTTGTGAGATAGCGATAGCTATAAGACAAAAAATTCACCATAATATTTATCAAATACTTTTTTCTAAATAATCGTGGTAGCTGACGGAGACTTTGCAAATACAGATAACGATTTTTTAACCATGCAATGGACCTTAATAAAAAAAAAAGTACTTTCCAGAATCGCTGATCATAACGTGCTCAATAGCTGCATCGCATCGTTCGGAAGAGAGCGGAGGCCGGTCAATCTGGGACCAACCCCAGCCTTTCCGAAGACGCGCAATCATGCATTCCTGTTGAACTATTAATACCCTTTTTTGTGTTGTTTTTGAATTGATGGCACTTTCCCGGCTAGCCATTATCACGCCAATCTCGATCACTAATCCATCGAGTGATGGCGCAAGTTGACCACTGGAAATTAGGAATGGAAAAGTACTATCACGTGGGATGCCACACTATTGGTTTGGTTTGCGCGTTCGATCCACTCACTGTGCCTTATGAACTGATTTGATTGGAGCAAAGAATGTTTTAAAAATAACATGCATACTGGAAGCGCACAAAAATAAACATACTGAGAAATATCAGCAAATTACAGCGCCATCGCCAATCGGCACTTGCTCCGGTGCTGGTCCGGATTCCCGTCAGTCGGTTGGCAAATATAACTCGTAAAGTACCTATACCTACTCTCTTCTCAAACTGCTGATAGCGCGTTGTATAAACACCGTTAGTATATTATTCAGGAAATTTTTTGTTTGTCTCCCATTACAGGCCACTGGAACCGTCGTGCTCGGCTGTTGTTGTCGTGATCTCCCGCGTTAATCTCGGCTGCCGCACCCGCGAATGCCAGCTTTTGCCGAGATGCTGGTATCACAGAGTCCTCCCGTCTACAGTCATTCACTGGTAGATTACATCTCGAGTCAAACGGACCACAGTGAGGCGCCTTACGCGTTTAACGGCGGGCCCAAAGCAACCAGTACGCTTAGCAGCTTTTGCCGACCTGCGTCGCTCAAACTGACGCCACCGCCTCTGCGCCGACAGCCGACGCCAGCCAACCTAGCCGCGATGCCCGCGTCGCCTAGGAGATCATGTCTGGTGGTTCGACCCGAAGATCTGAGTCCGGAAGAGGAACGCCCCCTTATTGAGCTGGACAGTCCCACGGATGTGAGCGATAAAAACCGGCTTAGCAGCAAGAAGAAGGTTGTTTTTGCTGACGACCAGGGTGGGCAGTTGACGCAGGTTCGGGTGATGAGGGAACCATCCTACATGCCCCCGATCTGGAGCTTGCAGTTTCTGGCGCACGTCACCCAGGGCCTAATTAGTCCGGTTCCACAGGAACAGTGGATTGTGGATTTCCGGCAGCCAGCCAGTGCTTATCTGGAGTTCCGAGCCAAAGTGGACGAACACAACGTATCGCTCGAGAACGTCATCATCAAGGAAACGGAACATCTGATCGTCGGCACGGTGAAGGTGAAAAACGTCAGCTACCACAAGCAGGTGATCGTCCGGTCGTCCTGCGATGGCTGGAAGACCCACGAGGACACCTACTGCACGTACACCTTGGTGAGTTTGGCCTCTGACAAATGTGTATTTTTCTCAAACCACTTTGCTAGTGATTTTTCTGAAGAAATTATTGCTGATTTACACATTTAACAACCGCTTTATAATGTACCTGAAGGTGCTGTTTCGATTGCTGTACCTCAGTTTTCTGCTCACTGAGTACAGCGAAATGAAAAAGCTCCAGTGTTTAGGACCTGATTTATTTTTATTAGGATCAATTATTTTGAAACTGGCATAGAATTTCACATTTTTTAATGTGCAAAAATGTAGCTAATTTTTAACTTACTGGAGGGTGCCGATTCCAAAATGTAAATAGTTTCTTTTCTATCAGCTTTTTTTCGAGCGTTTGAAAAACTTGTGCACTTTTTTGGCATATTACAAAAATGAAAAATGAAGGTTTCAATTCCATGATCAACTTCCCGAAGACGACCAGTAATTCTGACTTCTGAAAAAAAAGTTATAGGCGGAACTTGTCTATGACCGGACACCGCCTATGGCCGGACAACATTGATTTTTCTAAAACGCATTATCCTAATAATGTTTAACCCTATCCTTCCCACGAGGTTTTTCACGTTTTTAAAATAGAAATATTGATTTAGAACTGAAGTTCTAGAACAAAAGATGCATAAATCAAGGCTACTTTAATGATCCATTCGATAAATTTGGGTTTTTAAGTTGGATCATATATGCTCAATTGGAAAGATAACAACACATAGGGTGCAAATGAAAAACAAGAAATAGTTGCAAAAAAGCATGGAATTTCATCGTTTCATTGATCACAAACTAAAACGATCCTATTTGGTTAAGAAACTTCATTGGTATACGCATCCCTCGATAGTTTAATTATTGAAATATTTGAAATTTTCAATTTTGCATTAAACAATGGCCGCCATGACACTTGCGCAAGGAAAACAAAACATGCCGTTTTTCGAGAAAATCACGAACTTTTACAAATATTTCGAGACATGTGGTCATTTAAACAGATAAAATAACTATCCTGAAGTATTTTTTTTTGCGAAATGATTTTCATGAGTATTGATAAGAAACTTCACAAGAAGAAACGTACGTTTTGTTCCCAGTGTATCACCAGTGATCCACTTTACTTACTCCAAAATTTATATGTTTTAGTTGAAATCTAAGTAAACCATGACTTGATTTTGCTTGCATAAGCAACCTTCTGCACGTCAGTATTTTTATTTGAAAAAAAATTACAAAAATTTGTCAAGTTATTGAACAACAAATGACGACTTGATTTAAATTCGAAAAAAACCTAGCGAATCAATTTCCTTCAAATTTCGTGCAATGTTTCTTTACTCATATCTACACATTCGGTGAAAAAATGGTGTTGATCTAAAGCGCCCGCACAGTAAACGAAAATTACCGAGTTCGGTAATTTTTTTACCGAAATCCTAACATGTGTAAATCGTTAAACTGTTCGGTAATTTTTTCGTTAAAAAATAAACGAACATCGGTAGATCGTTTCTTCATTTATCGATGTTCGTTTATTTTTTACCGAAAAAATTACCGAACAGTTTAACGATTTACACATGTTAGGTTTCGGTAAAAAATTTACCGAACTCGGTAATTTTCGTTTACTGTGCAGTTCAAATGCGAGCTGTGCAAAGTTGTGGATCACCTGTGGTACCATGGAAAGGTAAGGGTTTAATACCATGGAAATAAAGTAAACAGCATCCTTATATGGTGTTTGAAATATGGTAATCCAATCTGTCAAGGTAAACTAATGATAGGCATCGAAAGTTTTCGCCTAGTAGTACGGAGAGGATCGCCTTAAATTGGCATTTGTTTTCGATCAGTTTTTTCGGTTTATAAAATGTGAATTGTACATAAACGTCATCGTTGAATGGTTATCTTTCGATAACATCATATTGTTGTCTATGACCAGACAACAAAATATTCAAAATTAAACATGATTTCAAAATGAAAATTTATTTTTTTCCTCTCATAGCACCCTCAAATGGTTATTAAATTGTAAATGGTTAAAATTCAAAAACGAAAATATGTGCTCTGAGAAACTTAATATTTTGCTGTCTGGTTATTGAAAATACTTCCCTAGTTTTTTTCTAAAGAAATGTTTCTTTCTGGTTTGTCAAAAAAAAACTTTCATGAAAGACTTCATAGAATGTTCGGTATTCGAGGAACCTACTCAAAACATCTGTGCAAGTGATTTGAGTCATTTTGCTACGTTTTTGTGCCATTGATAACAACTTTGGTGGAATAATTCGTAGTGTCCAACCATAGACAACACTTTTGGAAATCAGTGAAAACTAACATAAAATAAATTCTCTTACCACATGAATGTTTTGTAAATTAATTTTGTTCTGATATAGTTTTGTGATCAACAATATTCAATGTTGAATCAATATTTACAAAAACATATTTTTGAAGTTATTGCTGAAAAACCTTGAGAGTCCGGTAGTAGACAAGTTCCCCATAGAAGTTTTCTAATGTTACTTTTTTCCTCAGTTCGCAAAATACGGAAATTTTAAGAAATATTAAAAAAAAAATTAAGTCACATTGAATCTTCGATATTTTTAGAAGAATAAGTCAAATCGTTTTGCAGTATTCATGAGTTATATGAGTGAAAAATTTTAATTTCAAATACCACAAGACTTTCTTTAATAATGTCAGAAATATGTAGTTGAAAATTTGAAAAAAAAATGTAGAGTTTTTTTAGAGTATTAGGTATACCTTTGAAACCAGAATATCTAGACAAGATATTAACCCTTGATTGGATGAAAGTATAATACATAGTTTCAAAATCTGTTATTGGTTTTAATGTAGATTTTTCAGTTATCAAAGACCGATTTTACTCAAAAATGATCAATGTAACTTTTATGTAACCTTAAATTAAGTATATCATTAAGACAACTATGTCAGATGGTTTATAAAACAATAAAACAATAAAACAAATATAAAATTTCCACACGCCATTTCACCAAAATTAGAGTTGATGTTTCCTTGTGTAATCTATGATTTAAATTCTTGAATATTGAATCATTCGTTATAAAGTTCTTATTTTACTTTGCTATGGAAAAAGTCATAGATATTCCCAGTATTTACGAAAAGAAATGCACGGAGTATTGCAAACTATAGAGGCGTCATATCACTGGCTCCAAATTGCTTGAAATTCTTATTTCAAATGTTATTTAGAATAGAATGAGATCATATAAAGCATGGATCATCTTAAATCTGGACGCATTAAAAGGATCTATTTCGGAGCTATGTAAACTCAATAAAAATGTTTTGTACTCAAAATGTAGGACTTTTATTGCACAAAATAATTAAAAAAAAAAATCCGGTGCTGTTTTGATGAAATTTCGAACTTTTCGTCGAGTACCACTCATCATAGTGTGGACACTAGACCGCTGCAAAAAATGACTTTTTGCTCCCATATGATTTTTCGATGCCTTTTTCGTCACCAAGCATCAGTGTAAAATTTCAGATGATTTGGTTAATTCCTGAGTTAGCGCAACGCGTTTTAATTTTGTTTGGAAATTTGTATGGAAGAAGAAATTTTTGCACATTAAATCATCCAGAAAATTCTAATAAGCTTGAATTGAAGTCGGTCTTTAATTTTTGGTTTTGACTATTCTTAAGCTTCAATTTTTGCTAGCATGACAAGCAGCTAAAAATTTCATGAAAAAAGTTAGAACCATTCCAAAATAAAAAATCTGAATCCATTGAAAAATATTCAAAAATGGCATACTTTGCTTGCTAGAGCTGTTAATAATTGCATGAAATGTTTTTTTGCAAATGCTACATAAATCAATGAATTTTCTGGCAATGTAAAGCAGTTTTTTGAGATTTTTTATTTCCATCCTACTGTTACACAGCTTTCAAATAAGCAGTCAAAAACGATAAAATTAAAAAAAAATAATTTTGAAAACAAAAATTTTATGTAATATTGAATAAATTTTCTGAGCTAAAATTTAGGTTTGTGTTATGTTCACATTAAATGTACTGCAAGAATCAAGGAACATTTTCCATCCAAAGATATATTTTTTTGAACTCTCAGAACATCTCTGACGATTTTTGAATGAAAAATTTTGTTTTCTCATACAAATTTCCATATAAAATTGAAACTCGTTGCGCTAATTCAGGACTGGATAGATCGCCTCCAAAATTTTTATTGCTATTTCTGGCAGCAAAAATAACCAAAAAAAGTTATGGGAGGTGTAAAAATTTAATAATTTGAAATTTCCATACAAAACTTGCAGCGGTCTAGTGGACACCCTATTCGCTGACCTCAGCGGCCATTTTGTTCCACAATCTCTTCATCTCAGTTGCATCCCGAGTCGTCCTACCATTCTTCTTCATCTTTTGCTTGACAATTGCCCAAAATTCAATGTATGGTTTGGTTGCTTACTGGCTCGATAAGATCGTATTCCTTCGCGCAGATGAATCCTTCTGACGGTGCACCGGTCGGCATTGAATTTCTTGGCGATGTCATAATAGTCCGACTGCCCTGGGTTTACGTTGATCGTTCTCAACACCTTCGAACCATGGTATGAACCTGCTGATCGATAGTATGCATCTCACGGACGGAAACGTTTGAGAACGCTGAACACGGTCGATTTGACCATCTTTACAGATTTCGCGATTTTTGAACCCGACCGCGTCAGGTTTTTGACGTGGGTGTCCAGAATTTATTTTCGTCTCGCGGCTTTCACCACGTGTAACTTTTTTGGAACAAAACGAATTGTAATGAAATTTTTAGCACTGATGAAGGAAACATTTCCGCACAAAGTACTGTCAAAACATTCCACATCCGACAACTAGGAGCGCTATGGTATAATAAACAGTGCGTCCAGATTTAAGAAGATCCATGCTTTAAGTACACAGCAAAAAAAGTATTGGGATATTACATCAAATACCTGCACATAACTTGAGTCGCAAATGGTACCTAATTTTACATTGTCTTGATGTATCCGGCTGTTTGGAGTCAAAGAATATGTGTTTCGTACCGCTGATTCATCTGGGCCAAATTTCCTGAGAAATGAAAAATAATGAAATTATTTTTTAAGCTGTGGGTTTGCTTATATTTTTGATTAATTTTGGTAGTACTTACAAGCCAAACAAATATAGCTGAAGTCCGCAATCCGTTTCTTAATTTTTGAAATGAAATCAAATTTGAACGTCAACAGAGGAACACATTGACTACTTGATAAGATGTCACATAGAAGGTTGTGATATTACACTTCACGACGTATTCGCGTTGTGTACATCATTTGGATGTATTATCGCAACATAAATCCGTAATACAACATCATCTCCAAAAATTACATCGTCCATCTTTACATTTTTTTTGCTGTGTATGTCGTTCAATTTGCAAGAATTCGTCCCAGGCAGATTTATTACTACAAACTTCACAAATAAATAGAAGAAGGATCTCGATCAGAAGAGCAAAGCAAAATTATATCAAAATGAGATATTTTTTTATTCAAATTTTTCTATTAAAATGAGATATTATTTAATACTCGTAGGATGTATTAAAAAAATCTCCAATTATGTAAAAAAGCTCATGCAAAAAAAGACTTAATTACACTGCCGGCCAAAAGTTTGGGATCACCCACTAAAAAACATTCAAATTTTGATCGTTTATACCTTAGTCGTCTTAGGACATATTGTGAATCTTCTGACCTCATTTGAAAGATTGAGCAATAGCTATTTCGGAGGTATTTTGCCCAGACATAATGTTTTAGTTTTGTACCATAAACTTAACCTAAAGATAGAACATTTTCAAAAAAATCGCACTCAATATTCAAAGCCGATCATCTCGGGATAGGGCGGACCAAATTTCAAAATTTGAGTTGCATTGGAATCCTTTTTCTTGACTTCTTAAAAAACAATAAAAAAAATTTGTGCAAAAAATTGAGAATGTACTTTTAATCAATAAAATAAACACTTAAGTTATCGTCCAAAAGTTAGGATTACCGCTTAGTATAATGTATGGGCCAAAAGTTTGGGATCATTCTTTAAATACATGCAAATTTATCTCATTCATATCTTTCTCATCTAACATCGTATTGCATATCTGTAGGGTTCATTTGGAAGTTTAGGAATTGATTTTTTCTCAGAAATTCATTCAAAAATTATATTTTTAAGATATAACCATAAAATATTCACCTGAAATTAATTATTTTATGAGAATTCACACTTATGATTCCGAATTTTTTATCACTTAGAAATGAATGAGACAAATTACTTGAAACTACTTAAAAAATTGTACTTAAAAACTTGTATGAACTGTTTCCAACTGGAAGAGTTATTGAAAAGTTTGATTACAGCCAGGCGATTCGAAACTTCACCTTCAGCTTCAGGGTGAGGGGTGCGCACGCTACCACAGAACCATACCCGGTGCATTGGAATGAGGACTTCTAGTTCACTTTCTTTCGTGAACAGTCCTTGTTAGCTGGACTTGTGAAATAATCAACACGCTACTTGAAAGTGCTAATTTTTTCATAGATCTTGAGATATTCGAGTATGAAAAGTTAACTTACCAGGAACATTCTTTACCCTTGATTAGCAGAGTCAACAGGACTCTTGACTTCATCAAAATGATATTGAAGCAGTTTAAAGACCCGTGTTGCTTGAGATCATCATACTTTGCACTAGTTAGATCTTCTCTCGAAACAGCTTTCGTTATCTGGATTCCAACATCTACGCTTTGGATAAACAGAATCGAAGCTGTCCACAAATGCTTTAATCGAAATTCCCAGAGGTGTTGACTGGATAATACCATTTAATACGTTTGTTTCCCGGCCGTTTTCCAACCTTTGCTATTTAGGTACCATAGGGTAGCAACTTATATCCCCTGCTTTTCGTCTTGTTTGAGAGCTCATTCTCCTAAATTCAAGAGTGTGATTTAAGATTTTTTTCAATTCAATCCGTGGATACTTTCCTACTTCAATCGTTCCCTCGTTTAGAAAACTCTCCTTTATAAGTCAAAGGCGCTAATCTTCCATGTTTCGTTTGTTTCCCCTTCGCAGGTTGGAAGTGGCGCTGCCTCCGCCTACACCTTGTACGATACCTTCTCCTTCAAGCTGACTCTTCCGCCTAAATCCAGGCGGATTGAGTTCTGCGTCTGCTTCAAATGTGATATCGGCGAGTTCTGGGATAATAACGACGTAAGTTTGCAAAATTGCTTTTGAGTAAACTGTTTTTAACACTACTTTGTTTTGCTTTTTTTCGTTTTTTTTCAATCTAGGGTCACAATTACTCACTCACGAATCGTGTCATGCCCCGCCAAGACTCCAGCATCTTCTTCACCGCGCACAACGCCTTCAGCAGTAGTAACAACGCCTCTCGAAACAACCTCAGCACGAACGGGGATCAGAGTTCTGCCACAAACAACGACACCAACAATAACAGCACCGCGACTAGCCTAAGCGACTACAGTTCGCCTTTCGTGGACCCGGCGGCCGAGCTGGACACGTGGCGTCACATGTCCACGGAAACGCACAGCGGGCCATATTGGTAAATTTTTGCACACACTTAAACAAAACACTTCCGTTAAGCAAAACTACAAATCAACCACAGTTGTACTTGGTGAAACAATGTTCAATCCTAATCCTCTGGGTACAAGCGACTGATAATAGTTAATGATCATTTGTACAAACTCAATATTTATCGGCATTCGGAAGATTATAAAGATACTTGCGCCTGATCGCTTGTATAGGATATAAGATGAGATGAGAGCGCCGAAGGTAGAAGATGTTGGCTTCCTAGTTAATGTTAAAAACAAATTCAAACTGTTGAAACGAAAAGAAAAAAATTGACAAACCACGTGGCATGAGTAGTAGCAGTGTTAAGTGTGTACAAATGGTACTTGCAAAGTCAATAATCAAATACAACAACCAGACTACACCACCTTTCTAGAAGTCTTAGGCAGATCAACCTTTCTCTTATCACTTATCAATATTCATCACTGTTCGAGAGAGCCGTTGTACGTTAAGTGTCGCAGTTTGAGACACGAACCAAACACAGAAAAAAAGGTAATCATCACTCACTCGGAAGAGTAGAAGTAATAATCCTTTCGTTCCTTCTTTGCTAACTCGTATCACTTTAGAGCCTTAGCCCTCATACTTCATTCGCTAACACCTGCATCAACCTGCCCTGGTGTCCCTTCGTCTGTTGTTTCGTAATCTCAGTCTGTCTCTCGATCGTCACTGAACGCACACTTAAAGCTATAACAAAAAAAAAACTACTAACTATTGGGAAACCATCCGTAGCTTGCCATAATCCAGCCATCTCAGCTTTCAAAAATCTTTCGCTTTGAGAAAACTTTAATTTTCAACAAATTTACCAACAACACACTTAACCGAAACCCATAATTGGCACGTGCACTTTTTTACGTTCAACTCGTCTACGTCAGTACCAGATCAGTTTCGAAACCATGCCACTTGTGAAACACTTTTTGCCAAGAAATATGTTTTACATTCCTGCAGACTTTACAATGTAACGCGGATTTCGTACCTACTAATATCTTGGTTAATGTTTGTTTTCCAGTAGTTTCTTAATTCTATTTGTTGTATATGTTTGGTGATGAGTGTAATTGGTATTTTATTTATTTGTTAAAAGAAATTTGAATCAATTTTATTTTAAACCCGAGTAAGTATACCGAATACAAGTATGAAGTCCGAATTTATTAGTTCTGAAATAAATCCCGTTGGTGCGATTTACTGATTAAAATGTAGCATCCCTTAACTAAAATATTAACTGCAGTGAATTAATATACGCAAACATGTGCACCAGGGCATGTGATACCTCGTGACAGTAGTTGACAGTCCGTGAGTTCGATACAACAAGAACTACAAGCAGCAATGGGACCAAATTGCAATTTGGCTCAATGAAAACAAATCGTGTGTCTATGGTACAAAATGTAAACATCGAAGGCGAAGTCTATTGATCGAGGACTCATCTAGAAGCTTGCCCAAGACGACAAACTGTACGGTACGGTACATCTACCCTACAACAATTACGCTACGCTACTATTCGAATCGCGCAAATAGTTCCGTTATGGCGCGTGTGGAACCTGTTGAGCAAACGTATGTATGTACGTTCATTGATCAAGTGCAGCAGTTTCCGTAAACAACAAAGCTTAATGATTTAATCATAGACTGTTGTTTTGTTGACACCTTCTAGATCTACATAGGTTTGTTTATAATTATGCGCCTGATTGGAATGTTTTGATGGGAACGTCAGCTCGTCATTAATCGATGATATTTCGAAGTTTTTGTATTCATTATAATCTATCGTTGATTAATTCGATTATGCATTCGAAATAATACTGACGTAACATAAATAAGTTTGACGTAAAAAACTGTTTGTAAAATTTACAAACGCAAATGAATAAATTTACAGCAATGTGTCATAATGAAATCCAATTCACTTTTACAGTCCGCCTGAAAACTTCCAGGCAAATTGATGCCAGGGGAAAGCAATGATAAAATATCGGAATACTTCATACAAACTTATTATAAAGTTTCTATCCGACTCAAGGTCTTCAGAGGTTCCAAAAATCAATATCATATGAAATCCAAACAAAAAAAAAACAAAACAAAAATAGTGTCCTGATTGAAAATGTTCAAGAGCACATGAAAATGTACATTAGGGGGGCAATCTATGTGAGAAATTTCATCATCGAATTTCAAAAACCGCTATCTCTACATTTTGTACATTGACCCAAAAAACTGACCCGTGGAAAATTTAATCTCAATCGTACTTTATTTAGTGGTGCCTCAAAGCTCTCAATGTTTAAACTTTTCGACCCTCAAAAATCACCTTATCAGGGACCTAAGGAAATTTGAGAAATTGAAATTTTAATTTCGACGCCAAATTAATTTAAACATGCATAAAATGTCGAGATCTAGTTTTTCAATAATATGAAAATGATAAACTTTGTAAACGTGCCCAATCAAAATTTTAAAAAAATTTACAAAACTTTCAAAGCTAGTTAACATGGCCAAACATAAATGATAAATGCAAAGCTTCCAAAATTTCGAAAAGTCAAACGACTCATTTTGACTTATATTTTATGTGAACCCGAACAAGGCCGGGTAAAATCAGCTAGTTTTGAATAAAACTGAACTACCAGGTTCCTATTTGATAAGCCACATAAAAGGCTAATGTCCTCATAGACTCCTATTTGAATTGTGCTAAAGCTTAAAATTGTTAACTTCCGTGTGCCTAAATAATGTCTCGAACTTTAAGATTGACATCAAGTGGGTTTCATACCGAAAAAATCCTCGCATTTCTCAGGTTTCTTCATTTTTTCTAAATATTTTACATTAACCAAATAAAAATGTATTAGCCAGGTCATGGTAAGTGTTTTGCCTTATTGGTCTTTTGTTGAAATCCAAATGTTCTGATTACGTCTTTGCAGCATTTCGAATGCAGCAATTTTGGCCTGTGAATAAGTTGAATTCAATAGATTGGACTCAGTTTGAGGAAGAATTGTCTTGTGGTTGAAGCAAAATGAAAGTTTTATCATGAAGATCGGAGACTGACCTGTTAGGTTGGTTGCTTCTTGAGATACATTTTTCTATTGAACTATGCCACCTAATCCAGAAACCCCTTTCACTGATTCCAAAAAGCTTTTAAAACGTGGCCGTTCCAACTGAAATTGCCAGGAATCGAGAATTGCAACGCGTGCTTTGACCCGTTTCATAAAGCGTTCTTCTGACACGTTTTTTGTTGAAACACCCTGTTTGAGTAGCATTTTCAAATTGGATTCGGAGGTTCTTATCAGTGGAATAAATTCAATTTTAGTGTTTGTTTGACATGAACCTGTTAAAAGTAGCATCATCTTTTGTACTAACCAACGAAACATGGAGTAAACGTTATTAATGTTCAATGTATCCTTCACCGCGAAGCAAACGAGCATCCATAATCTAACGAACCTCTCTCTTCTGTCTCCTTCTAGTTTGGACCTTCAAGAAAGCCCATACGATTCGTTGGAACCCCCGTCGTTTACCCGGTCGTCATCTTCGGACGAAGTAACGGATGACATGCAGAAACATCTAGAAACCGGTTCGCCCAAACTTTCACGCCGACGTTATTCGGAGCAGCCGTCCCCGTTCGATGAGGACTTCTGCTTCAAATCCCGTCCCCAAAATATTCCGAACCGACGGGCCAGCCTTCCAAGGCAGGAGTACAACATTAGAGAGCGCAAAGAAACCGACGATCTACTGGTGAATTTGCTCAACCTCCGGAAGTTAATGCTTGGCCAGCAGAACATGCGGATTTAAGCCGTTTCCTACATCCTTTCCCCGGAGTTATACTCGTACTAAAAACTATCGCTGCAGCTACACAACCACAGAAAAAAAAATGGGCAGCCGTTTGTGTTTGTTTCGGAGCATAGGATGATTAATTTTATTTAATATTTGTTGAAGTGACTCTGTTAACTGTTTTAATGTCTACATTTATATTTATACTGTGAGCGAGAGATGGATCACGCTAGGGGAAAGTAAAATGATGCAAATTTGGCTTGCTGAACATCAGACAACTTCTGTGGACTGAGCCGTTCATCTAGATTGCTTAACGACAGTACCCGTTAACTTAGTGGAAGGAGATTTCGGAACAGGTCCAGCATCGAGATTGAAGATATTTATTTATTTTTGACAAATACATTTTTTCCTATAGAGTTTAGAGGCGATTCTGAGCTTGTTCCGAGACATCTCCAGCTGGGAAAATGGCAGAATGTTTACATTTTCCTGCAGTGAAAATCAAAAGTTCAATCACAACAAAATGGAAAGGAAAGAAACTAGCAATCTACAATAGGTAAATTTAAAAAAATCAAAACAACAGTTCTAATCAATATGAGATGAAAAAAAAATAAGAACAAAAAATCTAATCAACAACGATGATGAAGGAGATATCGACAGGAAGAATACATATGTAAACCAAAAGACTGATTGTGTCCACAAATTAAATTTATGTGCATACGAAGCCACAGTGCAAAACTATTTGAGTGAGATGCGTTCCGAAACGATGCGCGCGTTTGCGTTTAGAGGAACATGAGAAAGGTTTTTATGGAGATAGGGCAGCAGAATCAACAATCTGATAAGAAAACATCCGCCTAGATGAAAGTTTATTTTTATGTTATCATTATTGTTATTTTTTAACTGTAAAATTCTGTTTCTTGCGTAGGATTGAGCTAAATGATACGAATGTCGAATTAAGTCAGATTATGAATTGCATAGAAACAGTCATCCCACTGCTCAAAAAGCCATAATAAATCTTAAATCACATATGATTAGATAAATATCAAACTCACGAAAATATTCATCAACTGCACCGACTCCTTTCTCGTAAAAATAACTCTGCAAGCTTGTAAACCCCAGAAATGGGTGTAAGACTATGAACAAAAGACTTGTGCCGTGTCCGAAAATTTTCAATGCTTGAAAATCTAGAAAGACAATCTTATATATGTAGCATTCTTTTATTTTCAAACAAGACCTCAGCGCTCTTACGAGTTTGCGTTAGTTTCAAGAGATTGAGAAAGAGGAGTCACGTGCATAGTAAAAATAGATCAGACATACTACTAAAATAACTACTATCGAAACTGACCTGTGTTGTACTCAGTAGATTACTTCTAATTCGATACGATTTACGTAAGCTTGGACAACCGAAACAAATTCTAACAACACTAGCCACCACAAATTGGGACTTTTTCCTTTCCGGGCAACTGTCGACAATAGAGTCAAAACAACTTCCGGTTGCTATCTCAAACTTTTCTCTTAAACGAACATATTTATCAACTCCAACCTTATCCTAAACACCCTCACTTCTCTCGCTTTCATCAAGTCTTCCTTCTTATAAGTGATATTACAACTATTTAGAACGTTCTGTTGCAGAGAGAAACAGAAACAGATGAAGTCGAAATTCGCAGAGCGCATTCCGCTCCCTTCCTGATGTACATAGTAGTTCGTAAGCTCTGGAATCAGATTCGGATTCGGAAAATCCAGATCCAGATAATGACACGCTGCTGGCTGATCTGCCGAAAGTGTGGTGTATAATGATCAAAATGATAATATAGCAATACATACATATGGCTCGCCTTAATCTTTGTAGGAATCATTTTATTTCCTTTCTTTGCTCTGATCAGGTTTCAGCCGTTAGGCGCGCTAATGTTAAGTTTTTAGCAAATAAATAAAAATCCAAAATGCTTTTTTCAATAATCTGGTTTTGTGTTTTTGTTCAATATCACAGCTTCTAATTATTCTGCTCTCAAAATACTAAGGTATCCACGGCTCTGTCAAATAAAAATTAAAAAAAAATTCAAAACTGGCATTTTACGAGAAGGTTTCCATTGAATTTGATTTTTTTTTCTTCAGAGAAATGAAATGAGTACCGTGACCGGCCCTAATTCTGCGCAGGCCCAAACTCTGCGCATTTTCATATTCAAACAGAAATATTTCAAGATGTGATGAACAAAATATCCATGAAACAAGCTGAATCTCTTTATTTACTGTTTATCTTCAAAATGCTTCCAAATATTTTGAAATCTGATGAATTGTTTGCGAGAAATGGAAGAAATCAAAATAAATGTAGGAAGCAAACGTTGAAAAATGGCCGCCGTTAGCAGTACAGCTTAAGTGTTAGGAAAACAAAAAGATAAAATGAAACAGTGTTAAACCGAATTTTCTCATTGGAAATGCCTTTACGTGAAAGATAAAATCATTCTGAACATGACTGCCAAAACATTTTTTTAGAAAAAATGGTTTTTCAAATCAAAACAATGATTTAAGCAATGCTCAGAATTTGACACCATTTGTTTACTTATGTTTCTAATGCGCAGAATGAAAAGCACCGGAGAGAACTCATGCTAAAGCTGCAAGGAATTGAATGCAGGGAGTTAGGAGACTTTTAATTACAGTTTTCTAATAAGTTTTATGAAGATAGGGTATCCGTAAACCGTAAAGTTGTTGGGAGTTTCTTAGGAATCCATTCAAATCTACATGTTTTGTCGACAAAAAATAGAAAATGTTGATTTGCGTTCTCTATGGTGTTCGCGTGTTAATCGTTCCAACAGACTGTTCCAACATACAGAAGCAGTTCCGGCGGGCCACAAAATCGCCCCAACTGGGGAAACTACACGAAGCTTCTTTCGATTCACCCGCTCACTCACACTCGTTGACTAACTGATATTGACTGATAGTAAGCCGAATGAAGCAGCGCGTAGTTCCCCCAGCGGGGGCGATTTTGTGGCCCGCTGGAACTGCTTTTGTATGTCGGAATAGTCTGCACTGCACACCAACGAAACAAGTTAATTTGACCAGATCCGGCGAAGAACATGATTGGTCAACAAATATTTGGTAAGCGAGCTGCAGGAAAAAAGCATCTGTAAGAAATAGTGAAAGAAAGTGTCACATAAGCTTCAAAGATCTAAGGCTTGAATTGGCCCTTTTTCATAATTTGCAATAGTTTACTAAGCGTAAAACATGCTTTTTAATACATTTTAATTAAATTAATTGTTGGTCTTATCAGTACAGAGTGGTATATTGGTTTTATTTGGGTGCGCAGAATATGGGACATATGCGCAGAATTAGGAACAAATAGAAAATAGTGCGCAGAATAAGGGCCACTTGCATTTTTTCCGAATGTTGTGAATAATCCAAATTTTTGCTCCAAGATCGAGCTCTCATTATTTTTGCCGTTAAATTTTTTAGTTAGCCCAACTGTAAACGAAATTTTGAGGAAATTCATTGAAAGGTAAATTTTTCATAACATAAAACATTTGAAAAATCCTTAACTGCGCAGAATTAGGGCCGTTCACGGTAGTTGCTAGCGATAAAATATTTGTGTTCAAAATGAAAATGTTTTTTCCTACAATGTTTCCGAACATTTTCATTTGTTCTTGCGTTCAATCTTGTTAAGCTCTAGAAAACTTGACTTAGTAGATTTCGGGGATGAATAATAATGAACCCAAAAGTTTAATATGTTAAAGAAGACTAGGACTCTCCATCAAAATGTATTTCCAACATGATTCGTTTCGATTATGGAGACGCATGGTAATGCGTAAAGATTTAGCTGAGACGGCATTGAAGTATTTTACTTCATTTGCTTTATTTTAAATGCAAACGTTTTGACCTTATATGGAATTTTCCTTTTTTTTACATTAGCTCTTTTAAAGCTCTAAGGTTGATTTAGGTAAATTTAGAGGATGAATAAACCAATAGATTAAAAAAGACTAGGTTCTCCATTGAAATGTATTCTCAATATGACTCGTTTCGACTATGGAGACGCAAGGTTTTTTTCTTAAAATTTGGCTCTAAGGGGGCAGTGAAATATTTCAATGTGAGACATCTCCCGTCAACAAAATTTAAAGTCTATATTCAGGCGTTTCTTTGACATGTTTAGTACAGAATTTTCTTTAGAGAGCTTGATCGATCTTAAAATATCTGACTAAAGTATTCTCTTAAATAATTTAAAACTATTTGAGTAACATTTGACTTACTTACTCACTTCAACATTTTGGCGCGCTAATGAATGGTGGAGTAGGAAAAATATAAACAAAGAAAACAAATATGTATATAACAGCAAATTCTGAGAAAACATTTGATCTGCAGCTGAATAAAAATTCTTAGTACAACTTTATTCATGAAGTCACCATGTACCGTCTGAAGAAAGATTTTTTTTAACAATCTTTCCCATCAGATCTTGAATCTGTTCTGAAAATAACAAAAAACTAAAATGGGGAAATTTACCAAAATTATATTAATTTGAAAATGAAGAATTGATAAAAATAACACAATGTGAAGAATAAAAAAAATAAACAATACAGAAATAAAAACAATTTACAAAATAGGTATCCAAAAATAAAATTGAACACACCGACGAAAATTATTTAAATGGCATCAACAAAACCAAATTTAAAAAAAAAACCAAAATGACCAAAAACAGATCTGAATAGCCAAGCAAAAACAAAATCACAAAAAAAAAGATAAAATGAACGATATTATAAAAAAAACTAATTTAGAAACAATTATTGAATTGGCAGAAATTATCAATATTATAAAATGATAATAATAAGCAACATAACAAAACAACTAAAATGATAAAAAAATTACATACATTACTTAGAAGACAGCAGTCCCAAAAAAGACAACAATTTAAAAAAAAACAAATTTCGTAACAATGTGGGTTGATTCAATGGTAGAAATAACAAGAATGGCAAAACTAAAATACTCAAAATGTCTAAGTTGTCGAATTTGCTAATAATTACAAAAACGTCAAAATAATTGAAAAAAGTATAATGTTACTTACCGACCTCCATTTACTTAACGTAAACAAATATCTACTACGAACTGCGAAACTGGAATGAAGCACAAACCCCACTATGTAGAATAGGATTAAACGGTCGATTTAAATTGAAACGAACTTAAAAAAAAGAAGAATATAAATATAAATCCACTAGACTATATGGCTTCATGGAACGATATGTCCGAGCCAATATAAAGAAAGAAAAAATGGAAAAAATTCATATTAATATAATATGACAAAAGTCCCAGATAAAAAAAATAGAAAAATAATAGCATTTCTAATTTAAGACAATGTTACGTACTTAAGAAGAAAAAAAAGAAAAAGATTAAAAATAGGTATTACCAAATAGCGAAATCCCATTAAAATTTCGTTAAAGGTCGACATAAAAACATTGACGAAAATTAAAAAAAAAACCTAAATAATATGCAAAGACTTCGAAAACGACAATCCATAATATCATATGACAAAAATGAAAAAAAAAACAATAATATGGACAAAACACGATTTCAAACTGACAAAAAAAACTTTAATGACTACAATAACCAAAGCTATTGGAAACGTAATTCCTAAAACTTAGTAAATTCACCAAAAATTCTTGAAACTGTTGAGAAATTCAGAAATTAACCGACCAGAACCAATAACCTGAAATAAACAAAAAATCACTGGAAAACTACTGAATAAGAAAAATGGAGGAAAATTAGTTAAAAAATTTACAGTATATTACAGAATAATTGAAAAGAGAAAAGGAAATGTGATAAAACATGATTAAGAGTAACAACACGTACCGTTTTGTGAACTCTTTCATAAAGAGCAGTTTTACTCATCGGTGTTCTTCTTAAGCGACCAAATTATTAGGACATCTCAAATCGTACACTGACGATCTCTAACATTTTTGACCTTCTGGTATTGTGCTGGTTCTCCCACTAAAGAGACGGAATCATTCGTCCCTTATTATGGTTCAAATACTGAAACGCCTACCCGGAAATCAGTTTCTGATTTGCATTTTATCAATTCTTCCACTTCATGAGATAGCTTATTGAACTTTTTTTTTCGATTTCATAGAGAAGTGAATTCGCCCGATCGTTTAACATTTTAATGGTCTTTAAGTTAAAATTTGGATAATTTAGAGGTTTTCACTTATTAATTAAACTGTAGCATAACGAACAAGTTGTGCAGGGTTACGAGGGAAAGAGATTTGCTAGTGAAATTTACTGAACTCCGAGCTTCTTCTTCAGCGATTCTGGCATCTCCGGTGGGGGTGGGCGGGGGATATTCAGAGCGACCTTGACACCATCGTAGATGAACCATTGCAGAGCAGTCAGCGTACCGATCATCACGATACGGGGCATCAGACCTTGCCACATACCCATGAATCCGAGGCTCTTGGCCACGTCGATCGCACTGGATCCCTTGGCCTGGTTCAGTTTCGACACGACCACATCGGCCGGGTGAGACACAATAGCGCAGAACACACCAGCAATGTAACCGGCAGCGAATGTCACCAACAACTGCTCACCCTTTGTGCACTGGTCGCGTGGCTTGGGCACGACGTAACTGGAATGTGAATTGTGAAGTTAAATTTTTATACTTTTCAAAAAAAAAAATATGAGAATACTTACGCATACAGAAGCTCCAAGGTCTTCTCGAAGCAGGCGAACTTCATCATGGTGTACGGGATCTGTCGGCACCACAGCGGGACCAGACCCTTGTAGAAGGCAGTGATACCCTCCTCACCCATCATCTTGGGCATAGCCTCACGCATGGTGTTGGCGAAGCCGGGCATGGTCTGAATCTTGACCTTGGCAGCTTCGAATGGCGACAGGGCGATATCGGCGAAGAACTCGGCCGAGGCAGAGGCGGCCAGGTATAACCAGGTACGGTACAGGTACGCATTCTCCTCGCCAAGGATGTTGGAGTACTGCACCTTGAACACCTCGTACAAACCGAACTTGAAAGCGCCCTGCGGTTGAAGGAAGAAGTAGGATTTATAACTACGTGGTAATGCGTTTTCGGGAGGGCGTTTATTCTGATCTAAGAATGCCTAACCCGATAGACATCGTCTCAAACAGATGATTGCGCTTCAGGCACGTGGATGGGATTTACGCAGAGATAGTATACTGCTGATAAGAAGTACACTCGAGACTGTTTATTTTCTCCGTTCTTGGGAGCAAATGGACACATAGACTTCTTACAAATTCGTTGAGGCGCAAATTTATTCAAAAATTCTCTCTGTGCACTGGACATGGTTGTTTTTTCCAGCATATTTTTCTAATGGTGGCTCCAGAGACAAAAAAAAATTCTCAGTTGGATTTTCCTCTCTCTCTCATCCACTATCCAACTAATAAGAAGGCAAAAGAAGCCAAACGTTTAGCAGTAGTGAGTAATCTCGATACTTTGGCTTCTTTCAGCTTTCAATCATTGATTGATTTTTTCTCAGCGGCTACATATTCAGTAAACATATTCTTCTTACAAGTCAAAGAAAACAACATTAAATTTTCACTCACCTGTGCCGAATAACCGAAGAACGTCGGGGCCCATCCCTTCACCAGACCCTTGGTGCCCTCCTCGGCCACCGACACCTTAAAGCCGTTGAACAGATTCTTGTACTTGGCTGAGTCGACTTGCAGCCGGCACTTGACCAGATCGAGCGGCACCACGAAGGTGTGGGTCGAACCGCACGAGATGATGCCACCGAGACCGCAGAGTAGGAAGAATTTGTTCGAACCGAACTCGACCTCTTCACCGCTGGCAGCGGCAATCGACCGGCCGGCAACGGGCCCATCACATTGGGCCCTGGTGAACGGGGTCTTGAAGGGCGAGTTACGGGCAGCATCCATTAGTGCAGAGAACATCTTGTATCGATTTGATGCGGTTCGGCTATCGGTTTACTGAAGATTCGGTTGACTGGAATGTAATCGAGTTAGACCATAAATCGATCTGATTTAAAATTTCCTTTTTTCAAGTTTAACCCTTTTTCCACGACTTGTTGTTATTGTTCTAAGTTTAACTTGATCACTAATGTTATGAAATTTCTAGAATGTGATTTTTAAATCAGTAATTTTGATACTACTTCGTAGATATAAGAGAATTAAAGTAATTAAGGCCAATAGGGAAAAAAATTGCCATCGAAAGTTCAATTGAGAAAAAACCGTCGACCATATGTTACAACAACAAATGCTAGAAGAGCATAAATGGTAACAAATCAAAATATCAGAGCACGCTTTGGTTAATAGTGTTTGTGAGTTCTGTTGAAAAATTTCACACTACTGTCTAGAAATATTTGGAACTCCCTTAAAAAACGACCTTTATGAAAAAAAACCTCCTAGAATATCTTGGCGGCTATGAATGTTCCTTGTGGTTCTACGACGCTCAAGTCTGTATCGCTCACAACTCGTCAGCAGATTTTTAATCAAGTGCGTCATATGAGATTTCGAGGAAACACTAAATATAATTTATGCAACCAGGGAAAAAAAACATTATTTATGATCGCTTTCAATAAAAACTTGTTCTCTAATGGTAATAGAAGCCCTTGTAAATACAATACTCAAGCTGGTTATTCTATAAAAACAGTGAGGTTTTGTTTAGTGATATTGAGTCATTGAAAAACTAAAATGTTTTTCTGCAATCTTCCCAGTTGTGTTTGAACACGCTTCTAAAATGAATTGTAAATTGTAACCATTCAAATAGGTTGAGCAATTATAAAAACAAATCGGTTTGAATATTACAATTGAGACCTTCAGGATCAGAGGGGTCGGTGCAAGTGCCAAAATCATCAATTTAGAGTTAAGTATGCCTTACGATTCTTCATGTTTCAATGTACATCTGGTGCAAAACTCAGATTTTTTTATAGTTTTTTTGAACACTTTTTTGATTAAATTAAAATTGCTCGAAATCCAAAAATATTTGAAAAATCGAGCACCTCCACAACTTTAAAGCGCGTTTTCTCGAAATTATCATTTAGGCACTTGCACGCTTCTGATCCCAAGCACTTCAATATTCAATCAATTTTCTAGGCCACCCGATTTTTACCATGAGAACTCACTTAGCAGTTTTTTACAAAAATGATCAGAATTGTAAATTAAATTAAATCAAACAAATGGAGGTGACATGTGACCAATTTCGCTGAAATTTAATCTTTGATGAAAACGCATGTTTCGCCTCATGAAAGTCTTGGCGCTGTCCGCACTTCACTTTTAATTCCGGACTCACGGAACTCCTTTCTTTAAAAAAAAACAGTTGCACAATAATTACACAACTAATTTTCATCTGACTCGTTGCATAAGTTGTTCGCTCACATCATACGTCTAAAGTCAGCTGGCCGTTCTGAAACTCTGCTGCAGACAATCGGTTGACATTGGGTTTAAGCCGCGCGTGTTACCGACACAAAAAAAACGCTTAAAATAGTCCTCGATTGGTAAACACAGGCGACCAGAATAGTGGGTTAGCTAAAGACGTATTGAGCAAGGCCAAACGTTGCGTGTAATTTATCGGTGCATCTCACTCAATATCGATCGAGGTTAATCGATCGAGTGCAACAAGTTCATTGTCACGATGGCTTTGGTACTTCCTACATTCAGCAGAAATCATTCTTCTTTTTGCAATATTATAAAGCGATAAGGCTGAACGTCATTTGACATTGAACACATGTGGCATAGACATTTTCCATTAAGAATGATTTTCCCGAACCACTATTTCTTTCTACTGAAATACAACACTTATGCACTCAATTTCGTTAATTTGTATCGTTTCTAAATAGTAAAAAATGGTATACTGCCATTTAGGCACCCATCTCAGAAATAAGCCGTATAAGTAATTTTAACCAGTTTCTATGCCCATCATTTCCGAATTACATAACCAGAAAAGTGCAAAATTCTCTTTTTCCAAACTTAACCTTTCATTGTTCGATAATTATTGTTCCACACATCTCACCGTTTTATCCTTAATCAAAAATGTAATCAACACAACCAATCCCTCTAAAACTAAAACTCAAAGGTTGAAAATCGCAGTTTTTCGCAGTTTCCCAAAGATTACCTTCCTCCGGACTGGCGGCACTCTCTTACTTCGGTCACACACACACGCACGGGAGAAAATGATTCGATTTTCCGTGTTCTTGACACACCGGTGTGTCCGTTCGAATGAAGCTGACTGGGACGAGTGGGACACCACCGCACAAATGGGGACTTCCGAGCGACAGATTTTCCTCGGTGGCACTTTTCCGAGCGGCACACGATCACGAATGCTGTGCTCTCGCTTTTTCCTTCCTTGTGCTCCGGGCTGTAATCTCACAAGATGCTAGCGATTACTCTCTTCACACTTGCTGTCGCACTATTAGTTCTAATCGACGTGATTAGGATAGTACGCTGATAAGCTGATACAAAAAATTAAAACAAATCATATTTGCCTCGGAATAAAGAACGAGATTCAAAGTTGCCTGATGAGTATCAGTAATGAAATTCCAGTAATCGTGGATTAAAGCATCACAATTTTTAAACGATTCTATCAGACGTGGAACAGTGGTTTGAAAATAAACAAACACTTTCGATTGAAGATAACATTAAAAATCCACTTGCCTTTTTGAAACAGTTTTGCAAAACTATGCAGAAAACAATAATCCCAGTTCACAAATTGTCTTCCCTCTTGATTCACCTGAACCGCCTTAAATAAATCGTGCCGTGTGTGACCAAGATAGAAAATTTCAAAGAGCGAAAATATTCCTTTGACAGATGCGCGCGTTGAATATCATCGTTGAATCCAGGGCTAACTGCGATTTCCACCACATGGGATGAATTTTCCTCCAGGGCGGTTCTCAACTTGAGGTTAGCGTAAACACAGCTGATTGTAGTTACAAATTGTAGACGATCCCGTATGATTTTATTACTTTGATGGTTTGAGTAGCAATTAACTTTGCATAATACACTGTTTACACTTGCGTCCTAAGCTCGCACAACCCGGCACATGTTGTGATCAATTAACTTTTCCACTAATTACACTCTAGACTTTTTTCGCTAGCTTGTAGAATTCCCTTACGGACACAAACAGAAAGCAACGCACAATTCTCTTATTCGACACCGAGCTTCTTCTTCAGCGATTCTGGCATCTCTGGTGGGGGTGGGCGGGGGATGGACAGAGCCACCTTAACACCATCGTAGATGAACCATTGGAGACCGGTCAGCGTACCGATCATCACAATACGGGGCACCAATCCGTGCCACATACCCATGAAGCCAAGGCTCTTGGCAACGTCAATCGCACTGGATCCCTTGGCCTGGTTCAGTTTCGACACGACCACATCAGCTGGGTGAGACACAATAGCGCAGAATACACCGGCAATGTAACCGGCAGCGAATGTCACCACAAGCTGCTCACCCTTTGTGCACTGGTCACGGGGCTTCGGTACAACATGCCTGTGGAAAGGATACAGAAATGGGGTGTTTAAATTCAAAATTCAAAGGCATCTTCAAGGCATTTTAACTCACTTGTACAACAGTTCCAGGGTACGTTCGAAGCAGGCGAACTTCATCATGGTGTACGGGATCTGTCGGCACCACAGCGGAACCAGACCCTTGTAGAAGGCTGCAACGCCCTCCTCGGCCATCATCTTGGGCATGGCTTGGCGCATGGTGTTGGCGTAACCGGGCATGGTCTGGATCTTGACCTTGGCAGCCTCTAGCGGCGATAGGGCAATATCGGCGAAAAATTCGGCTGAAGCCGAAGCAGCCAGGTAAACCGAGGTACGATACAGGTAGGCATTCTCATCGCCAATCAAGTCGGCGTACTTGATTTTGAACACCTCATACAGGCCGAATTTGAAGGCACCCTAGTATTGCAAAAAAAATTCATGAGTCTATTTCAAATTTATACTACAAACACAAAAGGAAATCGGACAAATTTCTCTTTTTTTCTCAATAAAATATTTCAAGACACTCACAGGGGTCCTTTCACACTTCCAAAAATGTTAACAATTCTTCAAGAGGTAAATCAAAGCGCTCTCCAAAAGAATGCACACGAATCAGTACTTTTTTTTATCATTTCACTAATGTGCCAAATATATTGAAGGAATGAGCACTAAGAAAACTTGAATTTTGAGAAAGGTTTTATAAATTTTGTGCAGATTATTGTTTTAGTCGAAGACTCTGCGTTCTGAATGATTCAAGCATAATTAGGTGATTTATTTTTGGACAGCTTATGTAATTTTTTTTTCCATTGATTCTCTGTATTAAGAATGTTGTAAATACACTTTGTAACTTTTACAGAGCATTTTCGATCAACGAATCTTTCTTTGCAGCAGATAAATCAAAATAGTTCAAATAGTTAAACATAGTTATCATCTTCATAGTATTTTTTCTACAAATGTATCAAATAGAATCAATAAATAAAATAACCAAATAAAACATTAATAATTGACCTATATTCGAACAATTGACACAAAGATATAAAAATAAAGTTTCGCATGCATTACGTAAGTCGAACTCCTGGTAACACACAATACGTCATTCTCCCTATAGATTTTCCTCCACCCTGTCCATCATTAGTCATTGAGTTGGAGGGTAAAAAAATATTTCAAGGCCAATTATTCCAACGAAATGAACATCTATGTATAGTGCACTACTCTGTTGGTACATCGTTAGTATACTATTCAGTTCACTCACCAATACCAACCATCATCAAGTAGCACTAACGAAATGGAACAAATGTGAGAATCACGTTTCGCTAGCTAGTACCCGTCTCTGGTGCTGTTCTTTTAAGCGCAAATTTTACCAACAGCATAGGCAACGTGTACTATCTTACATTCCGTGGATCCACAAATTGATTTTGCTCTCTCGTCGAGTGGAACACGCAACTTGAAATAAAACAAATTTTGCTCGTTAGAAACCGACTAAATGATATAGATTCATTATCATCTTTTTTTTTTGCTGCCCTCGACTTTTATCATGTGATTCAGAGTACGGTGTTGGATCAAAAATTGGGATCAGCTGATGGTAGCAGCGAAATTTTGCTTTCTACCGAAAAAAAATCTAACGGTTATCTTCGACTAAAATTTCAATCCCCCAGAAATCACGTGACTATCGTGTCAAACTTACCTGTGCCGAATATCCGAAGAAGGTTGGAGCCCATCCCTTGGCCAAACCGCGGGCTCCCTCCTCGGCCACGGTAACCTTGAAACCGTGGAACACGTTCTTGTACTTAGCCGCATCGACCTGCAAGCGGCATTTGACCAAATCCAACGGAACGACGGCTGTGTGCGTCAGACCGCACGACAGAATACCGCCGATGGCGCACAGGCCGAAAAATTCGTTGGAACCGAACTCGACTTCCTTGCTGGCGGCTGCCTGGATTGACCGTCCAGCCACTGGACTTCCGGCATCGCACTGGGCTCTGCTGAAGGGAGTCTTGAACGGAGAGTTCCGGGCGGCGTCAATCAGGGAAGAGAACATTTTTCTGCTGCTATTGAAGGTGATGATACGCACTCGACAATCCGACGACACACGTCTGGTCTGGTTGATGTACTTTTCCACACAAACTGCTGCGAACGTCGATTCCAAAACGCCGCAGTCGTTCCAGCCGAGCGAGGTGCAGGTATAGATAAAAGTTGTTCCGTTTTTTGTGGGCAGTATTGGTGTGTTGTTGAATCGATACATTGAAGAGGAGAAAAACATGAAAAGACAAATAAGAATAACGTTATTGCGTGACTGACTTGTGTACAGATAAGAATTTCGCTAAATTATATAACCATTTTAAAATACAGCAATAAATCTCATTTTCTACTGTATTGTCAGAACACATTATTTTTTATCTGAACTAATGTTTAATGTTTATTGTTAGGAATATGTGTGCCTGTCAGTTCATGTTAAGGATAATATGTAGCATAAGGATTTCATTAGTTGATGTTCTAATAGAGGTTATTAATCTAGTTATAATATTTCGTACAGATATCTCAAAACAAATGAACCAGCATATAAAAAAACTTAACAATTTGTGTTACAATTTCTAAAATCGATGTTTGGAACAGCTAATCATAAACAGCTGGTGTGTAATAAATAGTAGTAGGTAAATATTCTTTTAGCTTTAGTTAAGATTCAACCTTGACAACTGTATGGATGCATCTATTGAACTGTTTTTCATAAATAAACAAGGCGACTTATTTCCAAGTTCCAGGGATTTTCGATTTCGGTCATTCTCATTTGTCTGAAACCCACACCCGCTTCCTAATCGTTTGTATGCTTTCATGACTGGTGTTTCGTTTTCAAAGGTCATGTTAAATTTCACCCAACAGATTCAATTTGAATGAACTCTACATAACATCATAGCATTTTGAGATAGTGATTAACCATCAATTATCTATGTACTACTATATACATATAAACAACCGGCCACGTGGCCGTCTAGGAAGCAGCTGGAAGCAAGTTTTCCTTGCTTGTCTCATGTTTCCAATCACAAAGAATGACGTCATCCCCTTATCTGGAACATTTTATGTTATACGATACAGGAATTAACAAACATTTATCTGCCTTGAGTTGTGGATACGATGGATACATCAAACTTGCATCTATTCGATGGCGATGTGTGTGTGGTATCAATAATTCCATGAAATTCGCCATTTAATCCGGCGAATTATTCGTTTAAGATCAAGGGCTCAAGTTTAAGAACTTTCGTGTTTTCTGGTCCAGTTTTCCGCAAAAACACTGAAATGTATAACAAATTCCTTCTTTACAACAATACAAAAATGAAAATCAATACAGAATATTGATTAAACCGTTATGAGAACGTTGATTTTTAGGTTAATTTTTGACACAGTTTTTCAACGTTTCACTGCCTTTTTCGCGATATATTGCTTCAACTCCAATCAAAATTCCGTTATCACTAACTGTTGAACAATAATTTAGTACATCGACTATCTAAATGTTAAATAAATATAAAAAAATTAAACATTACCTGGAGCCGTGTGGTATGCGATGCGAGCACTAACGTTCTGCACAGGGTAAAAGACGATTCCAAAGGGGCCACCGGGGCCACATTCAACCACCGTGCACAACCACCTTGACAAATTCTTCCGATTCTTGCATTCCATTCTCTTTATTCTTTGATTTCTTTTGCGTATTTCGATTTCGGCACTCATTTTGGGCTGCGGTCTCTCAAGGGCAGCGGTGTCATATATACAGATTTTTCTGTATTATACAGATTTTTCAACCTCAATACAGATAAGATACAGATACAGATTTTTATACAGATTTTTTAACATTAATACAGATTTATACAGATTTTTTAGAAAATTTAATTCAATTGTTGATGAAACGGTTTCCACGGGCTAACTGAGCTAAATCTTTTTAAACCTTTATCTTTCGAACTGCAGTATACCGCAAATGCTTTCAACAGCACATATAATTTATCCTATGTGTTTCTTAGACGAAACTTTTCATAGTTAGTCCTAAATGTGCTAAGGATTTAAAAAGTAGATTTACAATTTTTATCGATAACACATGGCAGAAAATTTCAAGCAATATAATAGTAATATAAGCTCTTATTTTAGATATATATACTAAAATAGGTTGAAAATGCATTCAATAAATTTATGCGCTGGCAAAACTACATGACAAAGATATAAAAATAATTGTTTCAATTTAGTTATCGACTTTCTCGAGAACCGCGAGTAATTTTGACTTTGGAGGAAAAAGTGATGAAAGTTTCCATTCTGTAATTTTTGTTCCAATTCAACAAAAAATGGGAATTTTGAGCTAAATTTAATGAACAAAATAAATCTTTCATATTTCTTGAGGCACCAGTCATAACGTTTTGTAGACTTCGGCAAGGTTGGGAAATAAGTTGAAATCCTAAATATCAAATTCTCAAAAACTTTTTTGAATGATGCCAGATTTATTATTTATATATTATTTATTTAGATTTTATTTAAAATAAATAAATAAATAAATAAATAAATTGATTGATTTGAATTTAGGAACCCAAAATCTTCCAAAATCAATTAAGTATTAAAACATAGGAAACATGAATGCCTTTCCCTTGTGTAACTTTCAATCATAACATGAATTTTAAGATTTTAGAAATAAGGTTGGGAAAATTTAGAAAACAGAAATGAAATTCTGAATTCAGAATAACATTCATAATTATATGGTTAATTATTTAGAATTATAACTCAAAATCATTGAGCTAAATCTTAAGCATTTTGCCTTCCGATTAAGACAATTAAAAACATAGTTTAAAAGTTTCCTGTAGTTTCCGTTGAACATACTTACACCAATACTAATGCGTGTTTTGTGCGTTTTGCACACGAATTTCTAGACACACCGAAACGAAATAAAAAATTTCGTAATATTAAATGAGACTGAAAAAGCGATGATGGGACAATCTGAATTTATTTTTCCATGCATCTGCAGAGTTCCGCGACATTTTGGCGGTTTGCTTTTTGTGGATGTGTTCACATTAATAGACCATCTTGGTCTTAGCCGTCCGCAAACAAAAAATGAATAACAAAAATTGCGTGGACGTGTTTCAAACGCATTCGAGACGTAAAACCATTAAATTTCATGAAATAAGATAACTTTATGACAAGTTTTTATTTCATTCATTCCCCCCGGGGCAAGTGCAAACGTCTTCTACCGCACAGCACAGGAATAATTGCAGGAAGAGTTAGCACAGCAACAATTCCACCGACTCGAAACACACAGAACCGACTGCCGACTGAATCCAAGCATCCAGAGCACTTGATGAGAATGAAATGGCGAAAACGAAACAAAAACATGCTCTCTGTCTGACACACACGCTGCATGTGTGTTAGTGTGGTAGAAACGAATCCTGCTTTTGAGCTGGATCGGTTTCGACTAGTTTCGATCGATTTCAACTTGCTCCGTTGAACAACGACCAGACCTGTTTCGACCAAAACATGAGCCCGTTGAACAACGACCACTTGACAAAAACTAGTCGAAACCAATCGCTACTAACGATTGAACGCAGCTAATCTGGACGATTCCAAAGGGGCCACCGGGGCCACATTCAACCACCGTGCACAACCACCTTGACAAATTCTTCCGATTCTTGCATTCCATTCTCTTTATTCTTTGATTTCTTTTGCGTATTTCGATTTCGGCACTCATTTTGGGCTGCGGTCTCTCAAGGGCAGCGGTGTCATATATACAGATTTTTCTGTATTATACAGATTTTTCAACCTCAATACAGATAAGATACAGATACAGATTTTTATACAGATTTTTTAACATTAATACAGATTTATACAGATTTTTTAGAAAATTTAATTCAATTGTTGATGAAACGGTTTCCACGGGCTAACTGAGCTAAATCTTTTTAAACCTTTATCTTTCGAACTGCAGTATACCGCAAATGCTTTCAACAGCACATATAATTTATCCTATGTGTTTCTTAGACGAAACTTTTCATAGTTAGTCCTAAATGTGCTAAGGATTTAAAAAGTAGATTTACAATTTTTATCGATAACACATGGCAGAAAATTTCAAGCAATATAATAGTAATATAAGCTCTTATTTTAGATATATATACTAAAATAGGTTGAAAATGCATTCAATAAATTTATGCGCTGGCAAAACTACATGACAAAGATATAAAAATAATTGTTTCAATTTAGTTATCGACTTTCTCGAGAACCGCGAGTAATTTTGACTTTGGAGGAAAAAGTGATGAAAGTTTCCATTCTGTAATTTTTGTTCCAATTCAACAAAAAATGGGAATTTTGAGCTAAATTTAATGAACAAAATAAATCTTTCATATTTCTTGAGGCACCAGTCATAACGTTTTGTAGACTTCGGCAAGGTTGGGAAATAAGTTGAAATCCTAAATATCAAATTCTCAAAAACTTTTTTGAATGATGCCAGATTTATTATTTATATATTATTTATTTAGATTTTATTTAAAATAAATAAATAAATAAATAAATAAATTGATTGATTTGAATTTAGGAACCCAAAATCTTCCAAAATCAATTAAGTATTAAAACATAGGAAACATGAATGCCTTTCCCTTGTGTAACTTTCAATCATAACATGAATTTTAAGATTTTAGAAATAAGGTTGGGAAAATTTAGAAAACAGAAATGAAATTCTGAATTCAGAATAACATTCATAATTATATGGTTAATTATTTAGAATTATAACTCAAAATCATTGAGCTAAATCTTAAGCATTTTGCCTTCCGATTAAGACAATTAAAAACATAGTTTAAAAGTTTCCTGTAGTTTCCGTTGAACATACTTACACCAATACTAATGCGTGTTTTGTGCGTTTTGCACACGAATTTCTAGACACACCGAAACGAAATAAAAAATTTCGTAATATTAAATGAGACTGAAAAAGCGATGATGGGACAATCTGAATTTATTTTTCCATGCATCTGCAGAGTTCCGCGACATTTTGGCGGTTTGCTTTTTGTGGATGTGTTCACATTAATAGACCATCTTGGTCTTAGCCGTCCGCAAACAAAAAATGAATAACAAAAATTGCGTGGACGTGTTTCAAACGCATTCGAGACGTAAAACCATTAAATTTCATGAAATAAGATAACTTTATGACAAGTTTTTATTTCATTCATTCCCCCCGGGGCAAGTGCAAACGTCTTCTACCGCACAGCACAGGAATAATTGCAGGAAGAGTTAGCACAGCAACAATTCCACCGACTCGAAACACACAGAACCGACTGCCGACTGAATCCAAGCATCCAGAGCACTTGATGAGAATGAAATGGCGAAAACGAAACAAAAACATGCTCTCTGTCTGACACACACGCTGCATGTGTGTTAGTGTGGTAGAAACGAATCCTGCTTTTGAGCTGGATCGGTTTCGACTAGTTTCGATCGATTTCAACTTGCTCCGTTGAACAACGACCAGACCTGTTTCGACCAAAACATGAGCCCGTTGAACAACGACCACTTGACAAAAACTAGTCGAAACCAATCGCTACTAACGATTGAACGCAGCTAATCTGGACGATTCCAAAGGGGCCACCGGGGCCACATTCAACCACCGTGCACAACCACCTTGACAAATTCTTCCGATTCTTGCATTCCATTCTCTTTATTCTTTGATTTCTTTTGCGTATTTCGATTTCGGCACTCATTTTGGGCTGCGGTCTCTCAAGGGCAGCGGTGTCATATATACAGATTTTTCTGTATTATACAGATTTTTCAACCTCAATACAGATAAGATACAGATACAGATTTTTATACAGATTTTTTAACATTAATACAGATTTATACAGATTTTTTAGAAAATTTAATTCAATTGTTGATGAAACGGTTTCCACGGGCTAACTGAGCTAAATCTTTTTAAACCTTTATCTTTCGAACTGCAGTATACCGCAAATGCTTTCAACAGCACATATAATTTATCCTATGTGTTTCTTAGACGAAACTTTTCATAGTTAGTCCTAAATGTGCTAAGGATTTAAAAAGTAGATTTACAATTTTTATCGATAACACATGGCAGAAAATTTCAAGCAATATAATAGTAATATAAGCTCTTATTTTAGATATATATACTAAAATAGGTTGAAAATGCATTCAATAAATTTATGCGCTGGCAAAACTACATGACAAAGATATAAAAATAATTGTTTCAATTTAGTTATCGACTTTCTCGAGAACCGCGAGTAATTTTGACTTTGGAGGAAAAAGTGATGAAAGTTTCCATTCTGTAATTTTTGTTCCAATTCAACAAAAAATGGGAATTTTGAGCTAAATTTAATGAACAAAATAAATCTTTCATATTTCTTGAGGCACCAGTCATAACGTTTTGTAGACTTCGGCAAGGTTGGGAAATAAGTTGAAATCCTAAATATCAAATTCTCAAAAACTTTTTTGAATGATGCCAGATTTATTATTTATATATTATTTATTTAGATTTTATTTAAAATAAATAAATAAATAAATAAATAAATTGATTGATTTGAATTTAGGAACCCAAAATCTTCCAAAATCAATTAAGTATTAAAACATAGGAAACATGAATGCCTTTCCCTTGTGTAACTTTCAATCATAACATGAATTTTAAGATTTTAGAAATAAGGTTGGGAAAATTTAGAAAACAGAAATGAAATTCTGAATTCAGAATAACATTCATAATTATATGGTTAATTATTTAGAATTATAACTCAAAATCATTGAGCTAAATCTTAAGCATTTTGCCTTCCGATTAAGACAATTAAAAACATAGTTTAAAAGTTTCCTGTATTAAAATGAAAAAAACTCAACAAAATGCTGTTCAAATGTGACAAACTTTTAAAATTTGTCCTAAGGTTGTGGCCAACAAAATTGCATGTTTTCATCTGGCGGGAGTTAATTAGCCTTTAGTAATAATTTTATATCTAACAAAAAAAACTTAGCAATCTAGATCAGAGATTCGCGTCCCTCGAGACCACAATGTGCGGCCCGCGAATCCTTTGCGAATTGAATTATTTTCGCAATTTTTGCCTGCGGTAGTACGTTAGATATCATAAAATACCCGCCAATAAACCAGAAATAGTTGATACGGCGATGACTTGTTTAAATATGTAATTTACGTGTTCCTGTTTGCATTTATCCCTCAATCATTCATATTGGGGACTTTTTTCCAGAATTGTAACATTCAATGTGTTTTTCAAAGGGTCCTAATTTTTCTTGAGCGTTTTTAAATTCAAAATCTGTAACTAAATGAAAGTCGGCAAACGCAATTTAAAAAAAAACGGAAGAATATTCATGAGCACATAATGATGATTTTCATATTTTTGTCAAAGATAAAGTTGTATGATAAATCAACTCATCAGAAATTTTTTTTGAAAACGTTATTATTTTATCAAATTGGAAAAAAATGCTAATTTCGTTAGTAATTGAATTAAAACTCAGCATGAAAAGTGCCGAAAAAAAAAATTTACATTCATGATAAAACCCTGCATTGTAATTTTGTATTTGATTCAAAAAATCTGTGGAAATGTTCTCTGATGTTATACCAAACGTTGACAAATTCAGTCTTTTCACTTGGTAAATAACAATTCATATTCAAAACGTTAAGATATTTTCTTAAACAGGCCTTCGAAATCTTTTCCCAGTAGCACTAAAGTTTAATTAATAAAATCTATTAAAAAATGCTAGAAAACAATAAAGAATGTAGACTCTCCTAAAATTTGCTTGGGAATCTGTGAAATTTTTGTTATTCCCAGGATTTCAGCAAATTTGGTTGACACGTTATATTAAAAATGTTTTTCGCGAATTGCAGGAAAAAAAATCAGGGCTTCGTAGGGCCAATTTAAACTGTGGTTTTTTTTTGGAAATACGTACAGAAAACCGAAATTTAGATAAGCGAATTTGAACCACAAAAATAAAAAAATATATACCACTAGTTTTTTAGTTATTGCTGTGATATAGATACATAGCTCCAGAAGACTTAAAGAAAGTTAAACGCGTTTGTGCATCGTACGTTTTTAAGGAAAAATGTGATGCAAATGATGTCTATGTTTGGAAGAACGAATGTTTGCGAAGAAGTTAAAGTTAATTGAAAAACTATATTTTCAAAGATTTAAAATAAATGATTTGCAATAAGAAAATCGCTAAAAATTTGTAATTATTACGATTTAACTTTTTATTATCTAGCAAATCTTTTTGTTATTATCTATAGAGTTCGATAAATGATTGACGAGTTTTATTTCATATTAGCGCGGCCCGCCGAGAATATTTTGAAATAAAACTGGCCCGTTGGTTCAATAGGTTTCTCGCTCCTGCTCTAGATAAAGTTCAATTAATGAAATAAATTGTCAATTTGTGAATAATGAATACGTTAAAACTATCAAAACTGATTTCCAAAAAGCATATTAGGCGATAAGCTTACATAGAAAACAATAATATAAGTTTTTGGTCGTTAAAGTTCAAATACAGATAAATACAGATTTTTTCATGAGGCCGATACAGATTTTAAAAAAAACCATCTGACAACCCTGCTCAAGGGAGCTCATTCCTATGATAAGATTCTAGATGGCTGTACACGCTAATTTTTGGCTACCCCTTAACGAATACTTTTGACCCGTTATTCGATAAGACTGGGAGAACTCCTTTTTAAGGATAAAGCCACTGTACCCTTTAAGGGGTATTCAGCTTGATAACGCTTGTAGCGGATCAAAATTACCCCTTATTTCAAACGCTCGTACCGGATGAAAATTACCCCTTATTTGAAACGCTTTTGTCTGCTGGAAATTTCAGGAGCTGCTTATGGGAAATATGGTTTTTGAACGATAAATTGAAACTAAATGTTGTGTTTTGTTTTGTTTATTTAAGTTCCAATTATCTCTTGGATTGGATAAACTTTTTTCAAAAAAACATTTCACTGATTTGGTTTTCATCTCCTCCGTTTCCTCGTTGAAGTTGAATCCTGAAACAAAATTGATGAACAAAAGATGAGATTTTAAATATGGAATACAAAAACCACAAAACTTACCACCAATATTAGTCCACTGCTGTTCATGTTGAATCCTTCTGGTTTTCGTCGCTGGTTCGTCCGGAGTCCGGAACTTTGCTGTGCTGCTAAAATGAAAATGAATCAAAATTCTGAAAATAATACAATTTAAATTATCAACAAATCACTTACCACAACCTCTCTCATCTTGCCAAAGCAATCATTTTGGATGTAACGCATCTAAATCTGCCCCTTTTGAAAGGAATCGAGCATTTCGAAATAAGGGGTAATATTGATCCGATATAATGACCCGTTATTTGACAGATTGTGGAGGTTTTCAATAACGGGTCAATATTACGCCTTTAAGGGGTAGCCAAAAGTTAGCGTGCATGTATTTTTCTTTGTCAGGTTTCAGTTGTGTTCTCAAATTCAAAAACTGAAACAAATCGTTCACTGTTTTCTAGTCGCGTTCTCGTTAACGAAATTATTCCACAAAAAATAAAAGAAACACTAGCACTATAAATTTTATTATCACATAAAGCAGATTATTCTATTCGACAAAATCTATCTATAACTACAAACTAAGTTTCCGAAGGGTCCGATGCTCATTTGGCAAGCGCGTTTCACTATAGTAAGCCAGACTATCAGGGTTCACTTCCCACTGCCCCTTCCAAATTAGGTTAAGGAAATTTTGTGAGTCATACGGACATAATAAGCTCAAAAAATGTATTGTAATACACACAGAATAAAGAAGCAAGAATTTTTAAACTCTAAGAAGAATAAAAAAAATGTAAACTCTCCGTATAAAACGAATACCAATGGTCAATATCAAGGTGTGTATATATTCAGGAGGTGTTACCGAATATCGAATTCCCGATTCAGCCATTTTGGCTATGTAGGCTATGCAACTATACGGAACTCATGAAGTTTGTTTACCAACAAACCACCGAAAAGCTGAGCAAAAAATAAACAAACTCATTTAGAGCCCCGCTCACTCCTCACCTACTTACTGTGAAAGTCGGAGAACCAGGGGGGTGACAGCCCTATCCTTTGTCATTGATTTTGACAACCATCAAAATTACGGGCCCACGATTTTGTGGGCCCATAACAAACCTGACATTTTGCTGTCAAGGGACCGGACTAGATGTCAAATCCTAGAGAATTATGAATGATTGCACACTAACACAACAATCATTCTGGTTCCTCATTGGTTGAAATTTTGACTTTTTCAACTCTGTACTGCTTCGAGAGGAAAACACCATAAACGTTTATCCCGATGGATAGAGAAAAAGAAAAAGATTCTTGTTCGCAAGAAGAACCAGATTGTCACCCCCCTGCGGAGAACCTAGTGTATCAAAAGACCCACATCTGTTACATCGAGAGACCCCTTGTCAAACAGGAAGAGCACGAAGGTGGAAAAGTAGTGAAAGTGAAAAAATAACGGTCAGTAAGCAGCGACAGGATTCAGAAGTGGAAGTTATTTTGAGCAGTGAAATTTGAATTTAAAAACAAAGTAAATCTGTATAGAAAGAATGATAAACTGATGAAATATGTTGATGTTGGTAGGACGAAAACTAGAATGTAAGTGAATCTTTATTTTATAATGAATGTAAATATTAACATCTATCATTTCTAAATATAGCTTTAAAGCAACTCCTAAAGCAGAAAAACGAGTTTGACTAAAAGAATCGTTTGAGCCCACATCAACAGTCAATATAAGTCTCACTAACTGGACCATTAACAGAGGAGCTTTGCCGATAAAGCAGTTCCGGGTCATGCTAAAAATTAATGCAGACGCTTACTTACCATGCCCTTAAATCGTCACATTTAGCATTTTTATCCGGGGTTCGGCCGGCTAAAGAAAAAATTTTGTTCCCTTCTAAAACTTATGGGATGAATAAACCCAAGTGGCTTAAAGTCCCGAATAAAACAACAAAACAAACCCTTATAAAACTCGATTTACTCCTCAGATCTAAAATAAAAATTATATATGTAGTTATCTCGCCAATAACTCGAAAAAAAATCATTTTCAATCATTCTGGTTCGAAATTCATCTGTCAAATTCCTCATCGATTCCACTATGTTACCAATGCTAGTTTACATGTCGATTTTTTGAGATTATGACGGAATGATAATTTAAATTTTGATTCCAATCCATCTGGAACGATTGTATGAGTAAACGTAATTCCGCCACTCGCTTTAACTTGCTCCCATCGAATCCATTGTTGTGGAACAAAGGGAACAAAGGCTCCAGAACCCACTTATGAAGCTTTCCAATAAACTGTCCAGTACCAACTTCAAAATATGAACTCAAAACAATTTCCTAAGCATGGAAAATTTGGACTTTTTCAATGCATTATGACACTCAATTACGTCAGAATAAATAAAATTCGAATTTTCAATGACAAATTTAGTTTTTATACTCCACTGTCTTCATCTATTATTATTTATCCATGTATTATTTTGCGAGAGCGATGGATACTAAAAAACATAAACCATTATCATAAATTTATTTTCTTAGTATATTTTACAACAAAAATACAAACAGAAAAGTGAATTTACAGAGGAACATTCAAAAAATCTCAAGAGATTTGCGCTAGAGAGTACAGGTTTCGTTTCTACACAGTACGTTTTACATCTAAATCTTACATATCGTGCGATATATCTTACAGTACTATAATGGTTCAATTTGATCGAATGAACCTGTCATTCTTCGACTTCGGCCAGCAAAGCAACTGGTTGATCGATCTGATTTGACGTTGAGGATGGTAAGAGCGGTGAAATTACTTCCCTAAGTTCGGCCTTTCGCGATTCGCTGGTCAAATCTAGAAGTACAGCTTCCAACTCTTGCTCGTTGTTCGCTTCCAGCAGGGTCCCCTTCAGCGTTTCTTTGAGCATTTTGCGAACATCGCTTGAAGGGCCTAGCACTACCAGGGGTATCTTTTTCGTGTCCAATTCTTTGCGAAGTCCACCAAGCCCAGTTGCAGCCGTATAGTCAAATTCTATAAGACGAAAGAAATATTAGAAAAAACTTTTAAATTCATATTGTTAGGATGTGACTCACCGTGCACAATTCGGCAATCCAGAACAACTGGTATATTTCCATGGTTTTTGATGGCTTTCGAAATCGCACTTCTAACCCATTCAACAGCGGGGAAGTACAATAGGCTGTGGCGTGGACGAATTATGATGTATTGCACATCTGAAGCTGTGGATTCGACATCAACGCTGAGTACTGGGCGAGCAGTTCTGTAAACCACGAATGCTAAATCAGCTAACACGCCAGCGAGTAATCCTAGTTCAACTCCAACAATCAAACTCAGCACAAATGTTACTGCTCCCGGAATCAGTTCTCTCTTGTTACATCTCCACAGAGGTCGAATTACTTCATATTCAATCATGAATATGACTGCGGAAATAATAACCGCACTGAGAGCTGCCTTGGGTATGTACTGGAAATAAGGAGTCAATAGCCCCAAGGCCAGCAACACCAGAGCTCCTGTATAAATTCCACCGATGGGGGTTTTCACGCCACTGGCATGATTGACAGCACTCCGAGAGAATGATCCCGTAACTGGTATAGAACTGAAAAACGACCCAAAAACGTTACTCAACGAAAGTGCAATCAGTTCTTTTGTAGGGTTGATTCCACTGCCACCAAAAGCCTTAGAAATGGCTACGTTCCCTAAAACTGCAATGACTGGAACCAAAGCGATGTTGACTCCCATTTCAGAAACCATTCCTTGAAAATTAACCTCGGTTGTGGTGTTGTTGGGACCAGGGATTTCGGTGGAGAACGGAGGCAGGGCAAATGCTGGAATACCGCTCTTAACGGTACCAGTCAGAATGAATGGGCGTTCTCCTTGACGATCGAAGTAGAACGCAATGAGACTGGTTATTAACACCAATAGAGCGTTTCGGGCGGTAGCAATCAACCAGAACGCCACTCCCAGGATTTTTCGACCTTGCCCGGCATCGGCAGGGGTTTTCACGTCCTTCAGTTTCTGTAAAAATATTTTTGTTAAATTAGTAACATTTGTGTAATTCCGAATAATGTTTCAAAAATATTGTTATATGACATTGTTGTATGACATTTCTTTTAATAAAAACTAAATTATTACGGAACACTATCGTGACAGTTTCTGTTTTTATCAAAACATGTCCAGAGAAATTAGCGATTTGGCAAAGAAACTCCCAGGACAGGACAAGCATCTACAATTGCATAATAACCCGGCTTCTCGCAAATTCACAAAGTGTTGTGTGAAACGCACATTTGACTGCTTCGTTTCCGAATGCTCCGCCCATTTACTAAAGCTGCATAAACCCAACGCAAAAGCAATGGCTCTGCCGTGAGAGAAGGAGCGATCTGAGGAGCATTGAGGAGAAATGTCAACCTTCGGCGTTGGCGCGCTACCAGGAAGCACATTATTCCGACAAACTAGTACATCATATTCTGGTTATTCAATTACCTCCCAAGCACCATAAGTCCTTTGAAACATTTCCCTGAAAGCTTAACCAGCCCATTCAAAGTCCTGATGTGCATGCTAGAAAATTTCAGTTTCCATTGATAAAATAATTCAAATTCCAAAATCGAGCTGGAGAGGACGCTATTCTGCCCTCATAGATTTCTCAAGGAATCGTTGAGCTTTTTTAACCCTGGGCTTACGGAACCCATAATTTTGACGGGTTTGGAGTATCATTTGGCAAATTAAAAAAAACCTTGAGTTTCCAGGAAAAATCTTTTTGATTGTAAAAAAAGAATTTCAACAAGACAAGCATTCTCTGGTATTCAGTTTTTTCTGGAGCTTTCTGTTAAAGGATTTCTTTACGGCAGCCCGTCATTTTGACGAGTTCGTAATATTTATTTACATTGAAGCGATGCTTCATTCTTTCTGAATTACAAAATATGATTTTGAAGGTAAAAAAAATATGCACATTGAACACAAAAACAGTTTCTGTATTAGTACATTATTCCCCAAGCAATCAAAAGTCGCCTTTTTACTTTAAGATGAAACTCCGAAGTTCACATTTGGCTCAAAAAATGTTTTAAGGAAGCTTCAGGTGACTCTTGTCACGTAAAAGTTACACAGAAACTTCCATCGCCTTTTGAAAGGTTAAATTGTCGATAACGGAACTTCTAAGCGCTTTTAATGCAACTTCTTCCAAGAAGGTCGATAACGTTCGCTTAACACTTTCTAACGTACCGTTAAGATACTTCTAGGTGTTTTAAAGAACCTTTTTGGGAATTCTAAGCGACATGTCAAAAATGTCTGTCAATTCTTGTCATGGTATTTGTTTTGTTTATATCTGTACTGATATTTACAAATGAAATTTAAAAAAAATTTCGAATTTTTCTTATCAATGTTAAGATATTCGAATAAATTGTTAATGATGAGAAATTTGTTTTTATTTATATGGTGTATTGAAAGTCCTTTAAACGAAATAAGGTATTGACCAACAATCATCTCAAATGACATGAACTTCAAATACAAATTATTACAGTAGCAATGAACTATTGCTGGATTGGTCGAGAAGCTGGTGAGTTTCATTGCAACCTAGAGAACAGCAGTTCAATTCTCTAGGCGTAAGTGGCTTTTGCAATCAATGAAATAGACCATGATAGACCTGCAAACTAGCTATCTGTCAACCGGATTTTTTTTTCGGTGCGTAGAAGTTTTAACATTCTCTTAGAAGCTGAATAGCATCCTCTTCAGCCACCCAAACGAACTTCAAAGTAGCTTTAAACACTTAAATTTTGGGCTGATTAGCATTCTCTTCAGACAGGAACGAGAGCTGATTAAGCTTCTATGAAACCTTTTTAAGGGAATTCTGGTTGTTTGGGTCTTGATGTAAATCACCTTAAAAGATTTGGATTAGATGTTTAAATTTCTAGATATAACGTTTTGAAATTAATTTTATAATGGAATTCAATAGACGCCCTGTAATAATCACAGGGGTACATTAGCTTAAATACATTACATTAGCTTACGTTTTAATGATTTGGAAGTCTTTAGTGAGAAATGCCTTTTTTAATTTATAACTCAAGTAGAAACTAACCATGTTGGGAACTGTGAATGGAATAATAATAACTCACCCGCAGAGCCAGCAGCACGGCAATCGATACGAACCCCAAGACACTGTCAGGAATGCGCGCTTCTCCGAACTTCATAATCACCGTTTGAATGGTCTCGGCAAAGCCGGATCCCGAGCCTCCACGGATGCCAAGCAGAGCCTTCAGCTGAGAGGCCCCGATGATGAGTGCCGTCGCGGACGTGAAGCCAACGGTTACCGGTAGCGAAATCAAATCCACCAGAGCACCAAGCCTCAGCACTGCCATCAGCAGTTCCACTATACCCGATAGAAAGCACAGCAGTATGGCAAATTGGGGCCCCGATATGCCACCATGACCCGTGTGCCGGCTGGTCATTAGAGCTAGTAGAGCCGTGGGTCCGATTGTCACCTCTCGGCATCCACCCATCAGTGCGTAGATTAATCCACCGACGAACGCCGAATATAGTCCATACTGTGTGTTTGCAATAAAATGGACAGTTTATTAGCTTCGTATGACAGCACTAATTAAGTGATTACCGTCATTTCAACCCATAGATGCTATGTGATGACGCCTAACGAACATACCTGTGGTTCCAGTCCGGCTAGTGTGGCGTAGGCCAGGCCCTGCGGGAGAACCGTTAGTCCCACCGTAATTCCAGCAATCAAATCTGCCACTGCAAACTGTGCATTGTATCCCCGGAGCCACCGAGCACCCGGTATTATCTTCTCCACCTGTGTGAGACCCATTTCCCGCATCTGGTGACTGATCCTCACGCGCGTTTCAGGCGCTCGTCTCTTCAGTCAGACCCTGAACCGGCCGGCTTCGATCAAGCGATCGATCGAAAAAAAAAACTCGTTCCGTGCGACTCCACCACGCTAGGTTTTCTGTTTTGCAACACTTTTTCCGCTCTGCTCGTAACTGCTCTGCGTTGAGTTGGTTTTATCACTGATATGCTATACATGTACCTCTTTCTATGTTGGTAGCTATGTACCTATATGATACGCACGAGACTCCAATTTGGAGAACGCGTGCTCGCTGGTGTAGAGTCCGTCTGGCTGGCAGGAGCGAAAGAATGCAAATAAGCCCGTTCGTGTTATGCTGGTGGTGTTTTAAGCATTCTTAATTCTTGGGCGATCGCGCAGAACCTGTTTTGGGGATATGAAAGGATCCAAAGTAAAAGCAGGTTTAGGAGATGATTCACAATGTTTTCGACTGTGAGATTGATTTTGCATGGGCTTGAGAAGCTTGCAATTGATTCATTACAATTTGGACCTGGTTAGCGCGTTTCGTTGATTTGAAGATTTTTAAGGTAATTTGATTCTGAAGCATTTTATAATTAGAAATTAGAGATATCTATGCTAACCAACTTACAAATTAATAAAAATAAAATAAAAGGGCAGACTCCCATACAAAACCTGTAACAACCAACTATAGGGTCCAAGTTCCGTTACAATCGTTTTTACAGAGAACCAATCAAGCCCCGAACATGTTTCTTAAGCGAAGAATGAATAACGTTCGTGCTTAAGGCCTTGAACGTAACTGGTTCAGGTGGTGAGTATCATTCATGAATTAAGCTACTATAGATACTTGTTGGTACTGACAGGCGTAAACAGAAGCGTCCCACACATGCCGGTTACTGTAATGTCGAAACGAAACAAAAAAAAACAAACTGGATCTTCTTGTTGTTGTGATAGAGGCCGTGTCTTTGAACTCTAGAAACAATTCCAAGTGTAACCAAAGTAGAAGCACGCAGCTTTGCAGACTTAAAAATAGACTTGGGCTAAAGTTTTTTTAATCGACATTTGAAATTATCAGACAAAGTCACCAACAAACAATCGTTTCATCATTGATCAATTTCTAAGTTGGGAATTCAACTAAAACGTGTATCTAGATATTAGTTCAGATACAATAACTTATACTGCTTTCAATCAATAAATAATACCTACATTCACTTACTACGAGAAAACACCTGTTCAAACACATAATGTTTGGAAAACACAATACATAAGTTGAAGGTGGCGATCAAATTGATAAACAGATGAATTTGAATAAAAGTTTCAGTATTTGAAAAAAAAATTGAACATTTTTCTTCTTTCGTTTTTTAAAACTAACATAAATAAACAAGATTTTCCTGAATGAAACGAGTAAATTAATCATCTTCGGTGTCTGTCAATTTCATTTTTAATCGTAATTTTTTTCCCGTATATTTTGGTATTATCAATTTACATTTGACCACCATAATTTCTCTCTCCAACAAGATATGAGGCCCTCAGAGTCAAGGGGGTATAACTGCATAAAAGCTTCTCTCGAGAGATCACGTTTCAAGGTTTCCGTACTGTGCGATTTTCTATGTATTTTTCGAAAAGTTGTGATTTCATCAATCAATTAAGTATGTAGCTGAAATTGTAAATATATAGAAAAAATGTAGCAATTAAAAATTGAAGATGAAGATTCATTTGGCATTGTTATGTATATTTATTTTAAATGATTTTTTCTGATTGTTTAAAAATAGGAAAATTTTTTGACCGAAACATTACCACAATATCTCAAATTATGTGGCTAATGATTCCACAAGATTATTATTTGCAATTTTGTGGCATTTCAGTGGCGTGTTGATTTTCATGAAAAATGTCCTGCCTTTGTATGTCAAAGTGCAAGACAAAACTATGAGCATATATCATACATTTCCTCGCACTAAGTAATAAAATGCGTTCACAGGTCAACAACCTATGTGGAAATATGCTTCTGAAGAACGACGAGGATGACAGTTGGATTGAAATTTTTATCTCAACACACTTCCAAGCTATCAAAGTGGTCCCACTTTTCTCTACCGGCTACTCTACTCTCTCTGGCTTAGAAGACTTGAACGCTATCCTCTAGGCCACGGTCGGCGGCTTTCCATTCTTACACGGAAAAAAATTGCATGGGCTTTTCGAATACAGAGTCATGATAGCTTTACTATATCCATCATTTAGTATTTTCAACCATGATTTAGTATTTTTTACCGAAAATCTGGGCGATAATACTACGACATAGTATTTTTACTATGCGAACTTTGACAGCTCATAGTAATTTTCTCGTGTCTTAATTACCATGCGCATGATATTTTGATATTACTTAATTCGTGTTCTTGAAATTACTATGCCCATGGTAATGTTGAAATACCGTCATTTGTGTTGTCAAAAATACTATGTGCATTATAATTCATAGTAATTTTACTATGTGCTTCATTCGAGTGTTTGTTTTTTACGGGCCAGCCGTTCGCGATTTCGGAACGCGAACAAAATTATCGGATTGTCGGTTTGTCGGATCGGGAAAATTATTTCCTCAGGTGAGTAAATTGTGTTTTTTTTGTTACTTCCAATTAACTGCTTATGAAATATGCTAACAGAACAATTTTCCTATATTGTTGTCGAAAGATTTCCCAGATTGTGTCGTCGACCAGCTGGAAAGGGCCTCAACGAGCCTTTGAACCAACGCTCCCGGAGCGGGACAGCATATTAGTCTGGTCGGAAATTTTTCAGGTTAGTGAGATTTAGTTCTATTTTATTCACCAGCGGATAGGCGAATTTACCATTTTTTTTTCAATTCCATGTGTGATACTGTTTTTTTCTTAATTTATTTAGTGTCGGCGAATGCACTCGAGCTCCTCAACCTCCCTCGATTTCGGATATTGGACAACGTCGGAGGACATTGTGACGAAAGCTGCTAACCGGTGAGCTGGCGCACTGTTCGCGGAACGCAATTTCAGTACATCTGCCGGGCCGTTAAATGCAGGCTTTCAGGTGAGTGAAATTGTGTTTTTATTTTCTAATTTTTTTACTGCTTGTTGAACAAGCAAACTGAACAGTTTTTGTACATTTTCGTATTTCCTATAATTAATTGTTTCCCGTTTTTTTTTCATTTTTATTTCAGACGCTAAGTGTGATGCAACCCATGTGCCCCATTCGTGGGTGGTGCTACCACCATGAATTGAAGTTAATGAAAAATAATTAAAATAAATAAAAATTTTAATTTGTAACAAATGAATTTTATTTCGAGGTCTTTATACAATGCCGCATGGTAATTTTGTGATGTATATCATGATAGGGTACTCATTTTAATGTGTTATTACGATAATGGAAAATTGCAATTTTACTATGCTCGAAGTAAAAGAGCTCATTCTATCATTGACAATTTTACTATGAACATAGTTAAAATTACTATGCGCAGCCAAAATTAACACAAAGTTAAATTACTATGTGCATGGTAATATCAAGAACAAAACATTATTGACTCAAAAATATGGTTGCGTGTTGTTCATTTAAACCACGGATCTAGTAAATTTACTATGCTTTTTTTAGTGTGTAATAATCAACAAGTTATGAACCGCAAAAAAAACGCAAAACTCCTAAAAAATTTAAGCCTTTGAGTATTTAAAATAATTTAAGCTGTCGCTTCAAATTTGGTTATATATTATTTATTTCTAACATTTTTTCTATCTCTAAAAATATTCTTCTATGCGCTTTTATAGGGCGAAGAACGAAATATCTCGTCAATGTGTCCGAAACAGGTACTAAAAGCAAAAAATGTTATTGCTACTTCTTTTGATAGTTGAACGTGAAAATTGTAGAGAAATGAAATTGTTTCATCAGCTATACCGGTAAAATTTTATATCCTGTGAAAAAGAATATTTAAGAATTGAAAGATTATAGACGAATAGAAGATTAGAATATTTAAGGGGAAAGATGTTGAAAATGGTTAGTAGATAAGTGAGGATCATTTTTTTTTATTTATTTGGTTGGATTTTAACTTCTTCAAGTCATTCATCCCTCGGAGTGGTGATCATAGAGATGGAATGTGATGAAATTTTTTTTTCAAATTTAAATTATTTCGCCTTATTCTAATCTTTCTATTTGTTTTAATCTTTCAATTCTTAAATATTAGAGAAGAGAATGTAGAGAAATTCGTAAATTACATTCTGCAGAAGAGATATAAGAAGTAACTTCGTGTAACAGTAACACTTTTTTAAACTCCGCACTAAATTGTTTGATTTTCGTTACAAGTTTGGTTTCGAACAGGCCATTCTTTTCATACCGAAAAAAAACATGTAAGGTACACCGGGGTAAGTGTGGACGGTTTTTCGTATAGTTCAACTTTAAAAAATCATTAAAAAATCAGCAGGGGAGTAATTTTCATAAATTTACGTTCAATGGGATGCAGAACATGTTTTTTACAAACGCTGAAGAGATGAGCTCGATAGAAGCAAAGCGAGAAAAGTTATCACGTAAATTGTAATGGACTGCTGGTGTCTTCACTTAACCCGCTTTATGGAGTAAGTGTGGACGGTAGATTTTCCCTTTGATTTCTCAGGACATTTTCAACAAAGGGCGAAGGACAGAAATTTTAAAAAATGTGTAAACATCACTGCAAACAAACTTTTTAGAGCCGTCCACACTTACCCCAGGTAGGGGTTGAAGACAAAATTTTAGTTTTTTTGTAAATAAACTCTTTTTACTTCATTTTTAACCGCCGTTTCTTTTCCTAACTGGTTGTTTGGAATGTAAGGATTGTTTCAATTTTTCAATGTAAGGTTTTGAAGTTGAAATCGTAGTTAAAAATATAAAATTCCAAAAAAGTCGCTGTAAACATCCGTTATTGTCTGAATCGTATCTTTTTACAGTTATTGGATAGATTACAAGTAAACTGAACATTCTGCATTTAAAGTTTGAAAAAAATAGTGCGCAGTATTGTTTTAAGAGCCATCGTCCACACTTACCCCGGTGTACCTTAGTACTTTTCGATACGGAAATAAAAAAAACTACAAACTGTTTCTTCCGGTTGAAAAACTTGATTCTGTATTGCGGGGTTGAATTTTTTTTTTCCTTTTTCTCAGGGATGTTGAAAAAATATTATATACCAACCTATGCAACTTGTTGTAAAACTCGATTTTTCCAGCACTCGACGTAACTATGCAACTCGGCAAGCCTCGTTGGGCAAACGTACGACTCGTGTTGAAAAAATCCACTTTTTGTAAATTTTTACATAAATAACAATTTTCTCCTTATTATGTAAAGAGGTGACACCCTTCAACGACCTTTCTTAAACTTTTCAAAATTGTTTTGCGACATGTATCACTCTGGTTGAGAAGACATATACATACTTCAGGAAAACATGGACACTCAGAACCTCCCATTCCCTAAAGGACAACGGTTATTCCCCGGTTTTCATTGCCTGTTGTATACCAGTTCGACTCGAATTGAACCTGATTAAACCTGATACAACGAACAGAAGAATGAGAAAAACCAACCTCATAACTTTTTTTTTTCTTGAAATCACGTTTATGGGCAGACGAAAAAAAATCTTAAACCTCCCGCGCCGTTTTACTACGTTTCCTCAGATTTGCAAAACAATCTCGAGATAGAATGCTCTCGATGACGCCTTCAACACACAAGGCTGTCCACTCTCCGACTCACGACGAATCCTCTTTTGGTCAAACTCGGATTCGAACCTTCTCAGCCAACCTATGGCACATTTCGGAGGCATGATTGGCAAAAAAATATTCCTGTATGCTAATTTTGTTGCCAATTTTTGTCAATTTTAGTTTCACTACATATTAGTTTAAAAAAAAAATAAATTTAAATTTAAAGCTCCTCGAATTCTAAATTGTGCTTTGAACTGTACCACAAAATGGTCTAGTGACACTGGGGAACGTTAATGTTGAAGAAAACAAAAACCATCGTTGAACCGTTCTAGTGGTACACATTCCAATCTGGGCCGGGCCCGCGGTGACTCAGCAAGGAATGGAAGCTGCAAAAAGCTAATAAGCGACACGCAAACATGACGAAAAAGGAGTTGATTCAAACTCGAAAACAAATAAAATAAAAAACAGATAATCGCAAGCAATCCTCCGCAGCCGCCGCGTAACGATTTCGCGCGTCCGAAAGCACGTGACGGAAGAACCGGTTAGGTACGCGCAAACAGGTAGGTACCCCAACCTGAATGTGTATTTTTTTTTAACGTTAATAATACTACACATTTGTATATTTAAGTTTTTACTCTTCCGAACGAAATGGTTGGTGAGTTAGGTTCTCATATATGTATATGATACGAATACTGGACGACTTGAATTAGGATACGCCTGGAAAGGAGCGAACATGGCTGTTTGCCGTTGAACTTGTTGAACACTTCAGTTGGACCTCCAGTCAGAGTCGATGAGGCTTCTCTCTGTTCGAAAAAAAATATTTCAATTAAAATGAATGAAATAAATATATTTTACTATTATGGTTTTCATTCTGTTTGAATATGTTATACATATTGGGGTGACTATGGATGTATGGGATAACTTCCATCATAGAGTTCAAAAACCGACCATCTACATTTTGTTGATTGGTCCAAAAAAACTGAGCTGTGCGAAATATCAGCTCAATCCTTATTGATTTAGGGGTTCCTTAAAGTTTCGATTTTTTACCCTTAAAATTAGCAATAGAGGGGAAGAAAGTTTACCTTTATATATTTTTGAGTCATTTGGCATCCAAATTTTTATTTGGTTTTTCCTGATTTCGTCCTGCACTCTCAATTTGACACTCCTGGCTAAAAACAGCTATTTCTCTCTTGTTTCTCAACCGATTTGTACAAAATTTATAGTTTTGAAAACCTTGTAACGTAACTCTAATATGTTTTACAGACAATATTCAGCTACAACACTTCAATTTTCCGTTATTCAAAAAAAAACCGAAAAACATGCTTCGGAAAAAGACTGTAGATCAGTTACGAAGTGCTCAAAACAAATTCACCTAGTGTCCAAGAAAGCCGAAGTTAAAAGCTGCACGTTGCGCATAAGGATATTTTTTTTTACTTTTTTTTTTAAACATCGCCATTGGTCACAAAAAAAGGTAAAAAAGGGGTGTAAAAACCTTACACTCAATGGACCGCCAAAATTGTTAAAGTCACACCGGAAAAATTTTGAAAAGAGGATTGGAAAGTTTACGTGGTTTGGTACATTTTCACATCTTCAGATTTTCAAAATACGAAACACGAAATTTTCGACGAATTTTCAAAGGTAGCTGATTTTTTCGAACTTTTAATCAATTTGCAATTTCTCAGATTTTCTAACACTTAACTTCAACTTTGCACAGTTGTTGGTTTTCTTACAGAAAGGCTTAGCGAACGGTAAGTTGGGGCTATCATTAATTAAGGGTCTAAACCCCATTTTATATATACCAATCGACTCAGCTCGACGAGTTACGAAGATGTCTCTGTATTTGAATGTTCTTACCACCCTTTCTCCTATTCTGGGTTTTACGATTTTGATGAATTGATTTTAAAAAAATTGGATTTTTTTCCTGTAGGTCATATCTTAAAACAAAAAAAAAACAAAATTGTTTAAAATTGTTCTATTCCATAGTAAATATCATGCTTAGGTTGGCTCCAAAAAAGGTAGCCATTTGCTCAGCAGCAGTAGCCAGCAATCGCTAAATTAATTACAGAGGCTTTGACGAAAATTTGACAAAAAGTTCATGCTACAGCCGAGAATCGATCCCACGCCATCTATCATGAGAGTTTAGGAGGCTAACCCTTTGACCACTAGTGAGCGTCGAGAAATGTGGCTCTCAAACTTAAACAGTTTGAAATATTTTGATAGTAAATGAACTCCTTAAATATCAGTTCGTTTATCCTCCAAAAAACGTACTGGCCATCTTTTTTTATATTGAGTTTAGTAGTTTTTGCTTTCGATTTTCTTTAATCATAATCTTTTTATAGATTAATCATGTATAATTCAGGAATAAGGTAGCCATCATATGTTTCCAAAGTTAATTTACACTCTGTAAGAAAGCCTTCAATCCACTGTTAAGTGTATTAAATTGGGTTTTTTAGTATATAAACGCAAGATTTCCGAAATAAATTTTTATTTACCGGTTTTGCTGTCCGTTGTTTGAATACTACGTTTTTGACACCAATCTTTTCTATTTTTTTGTCATGTTCTTGAAAATTTTCAAAAAATTTTTTCTTAGGCTTTGAATAACGAAAAACTGAAGAGGTGTAATATTGTCTGTAAAACATATTTGAGTTACGTTACGAGGTATTTTTTTTTTTAATTTTTTATTTTAAGACTCTTTGACGAGGTTTCTAAAATTATCAATTTTGTACAAATCAGATGAGAAACATATATCTTTATAGCGATTTTAAGCGAGGAGTGCCAAATTGACACTCAAAGTCTGATTAGGGTGATTTTGTCTGAGCTTGAGCTTTCAGGGTGCTTCTATAAAAAAAGTAATGAGGCAAAATAAAGATTTTATGAATTTATTGAGGGTCCTCGAAGTTTTTTTTAAAAATTGGATGCGCCTGAATAAAGCTACAATCCGCCAAACTGCCAATAGTGTCATGTAGAAACTCAAGAGCTGATTAGGGTTGATCAGTTTTATAGTTGTTCTTTTTTGTAGTTTTTTTTTTATTTTGGAATTTTTCTTATGTTTCTTACTTAAGTCATTTTTGTTTCTTTTGGTTTTTTTCTTTTCATTTTTGTAAGTTTTGTCAATTTAGGCTTTTTTGTCATTTTGTAATTTTTTATGTTTTTGTCATTTTGCCATTTTATTTATGTTCGTATTTTTTTTTTCAATTTTGGCTTTTTTTCTTTTTTTTTATTTTTGTGATTTTTGTCATATTTATAACTTTTTTACAGCAACTTAACCCATTAAGGCCCAGGGTGGCCAGTGGATGTTCATAAGCAAATTCCCGGGTTTTATCCCGGTTTTCCTTAGATTTAGGATTTTAATTTGTTTTCCGGTTTCAACATACCCAGAAAGTTTGTATACCGTGGAAAAGAAATTTTATAAATTTTTAAAGTGAAAGTCATTGTTTTATGAGATCTACAAAAACTAGGAAAAATTTTAATCTTTGAGGGAAACATAAGTTGTTGAAAATCGTTTTCGATATTCATATAAGGCCCTATTAATCCAAAGGGAAGTGCATAGAAGCTATTTAATTTCGAGAAATTACTTTTCTTTCGTAAGTTAAAATATGAACAAAAAAAAATTCTTAAAATCTAAACAAATCACAAATATAGTTTAAATAATGAAGAATCGATTGTCCATATTAACTCAAAATCGCCCTTTTTATACCCTTTTGGCTGTGAGGGCCTTATATAGGTTTATTTGCTCATCAATTATCAATGTTGTTTCTACTCAGAACTGATGAGGTTAGAGCTTCCAAACGACATATCGCTTCAAATAGAAGTGATTCAGAAATTTCGAATTCAGGATCCAAAAATTCCAAAATCAGCATCACAAATACAAGAATCTAAAGTCCTGTTCACCTGTGTAATTTGAAAAAAGAATTTTAATTTTTGATTTCTATTCTAAGTTTCCAACTTTGAAATATAGGTTAATTTTAGCCGCATGAATTGATTTGTTTTTAAAAAGTTTATCTTCTCCACAGAAATTCTCAAAACAGACTCTGATTTTGAAGCTGTATATTTATTTGAAAATTGCATTCAATCTTAATCTTAGATTGTAAATTTGAAATTTCAGTCTGATTTCTGATAAGAAATCTCAAACTTAAACATGAATTCTGAATAGAATTCTTCATCTGCATTTTGAGTCGATAAAAAATGATAGAAATTTCAATCCGATTTCTCAATTTGAACTTTCTACCTAAACTTTGAATTCAAATCGAAAATAAATTCAGATTCTAAAATTCTTAGCAAAATTTTGAATATAAATTCTGTCTGATACATTTTCGGCAAACAGTCTAATAAATAGCAACAACGACTTTTTATTTATCATTCCAACGTTTCGATCCTTGATCGATCCTTGGAATCATAAGTAATAGTCGTTTTTGTTAGACTGCTGACCGAAAAAAGTATCCTAATAATCCATTGAAAGTCGACAATTCACATATGAATATTATTTTTGAATCTAATATTTGAATTCTTAATTAAAGTTCAAAATTCTATTTTTAATTTGGATCATTTTATTTATAACATTCGATGGAAAAGCACAATTGGGGCACAAAAACTTGCAACTCCATATCTGACAATCTGAAATTGACAAATTTGTTCTTAAAGCTTCTGTCATTTTTGTCAATTTAATCTTTTTTGTCATTTTTATCATATTTTTAACTTTTGTCATTTTTGTAATTCTTGCAATTTTTGTCATTTTAGTGATTTTTGAGATATTTAACAATTTTGGATTATATGACATTTTACGGAATCTTACACCCAAAAAAAATTAAAAATTAATTCTACGGTATTTTTCACTTAGACTGAGCTTTTGATGCATCCCATCGATTCTACGTGAATTCGGAGTAACTAACTTTTTTCATCATGTATTTCACGTAAAGTCTAAGGGCATGGCTTCTGAAATCAATAGAGCAATTTTCTCAAACGTTTGGTTTTAAATTTTTACAAGCAAAAGAGCTGGCATCCATCAGTTTGTTGAGCTTTGTTTGAGTTGTGAAAATTGCTTTGGACATTTTTTCAGTAATTCCATGGTTTTTTTCGGAACCTTATCAACGTGATGCTGATGCTGAAGTTTTTACGCCCGTGTAAGATCGAAAGAAAAGGGTAAGTCAAAGTAAAAAAAAAGGATCCCCGCTGACAGAAAATATATTTTCCCTTCAGGTCGAAAAGTGGTACGATAGGAGAAGTTCCGGCACATCGAGAAGGAAGAGCTTCGTGTGTGCTGGAACGAATGCCAGAGGGTGTTATGCACGCATCGTAAATGGTGAGTTATTTATCATTTCTAATTTTTTTTAGTTATTATTGAAATAAGTTTTTTCTTTTTCAGGATTTTGGAAATCAAAGTAATATCAGCTAATAAGTGCAGTGATAGTGTTTGTGTTTTGTTTTGAAGAATATAGTGTAAAGAAATTAAATTGAATTAAACTTTTTTTTTATTAAATTCAACAGAGTCTTAACTAAATAAACCCCAATTTCAATTCCGAAATAAAATTATTTTATGTATTCTTCATCTTCACATCGTATCGAACTCACTTGAAATTCCCGTAAATTGTAGCTGAACTTCATAACGTACAAATTCTTATTGATGTGCGTTGACCTGTTATATTGGTCGAAACTAGAGATGTACCGAATATTCGGTCGGCCGAATACCCCGAATACCGCCAAAAAACAGATAAGCCGAATATTCGGCTCGCCGAATAGTTGAGCTAGGTATTCGGCCGAATAGGCCGAATAGGCCGAATATTTATTTTTTTTAATTTACACAAAAACAGACTTCTGAAATTTTTCAACTGATATTTGATAATTTATTAAATATCCAAAGTAATGTTGAAAAACCTTCAAAATCATAAAAAACTTATGGTTTCAATCAAACATTTCAGATGTATCCGTATATTTTTCACTGTAGATAGCTTTATCCTTTTTTTTATTTATACAGGCTTGCCCATAAACCAAATAGAGAATTTCCGGGTTATACCCAGGTTTATTCAGATTTTTTCCTAATCAAATATTTCGTTGAAAATTTTTAAATTTTCTGTTATAAAACGATTTTTAAGAGTAAATTTATTCGTTGGATACGATTAGAACACTGCTGTTGTAATTCTATGACCACTTTAAATTTCAATTAATTTTTTTTTCTATTGTATGTTTGAGAATGTTGGCTAGTTTCTGTTCAGATTTTCCCTTTTTTCAAGTTTTTCAAAAACCCGTTCTGACCCGGCCGTGTGGATACGTGTCGTAGAAAGTATTGCATGCTTAAAATTCAAGATCATCTATATTTTTAGGAACTATTTTGATGACATCTAGCAAAAATTAGAAATTCATCAAATTCGATATAAAAAACTCAATAATAGCTCAACACCTGTTTTGACATGTTTTGTCCCAGATTTCACTGGAATCCAATCTCTTTTGTGATAAACGTCCTAGAAGCGACAAGTCATCTGACTTCCTTTCAGCTAATGGTGACATTTTGAAAATCAAAGAGACCTCTACTTACTTAAAATACTGATACATCTGGTTAGATATAATCGACTTAAAAACATGAGGGACATGTGAATGACGGAAATAGAAGATTTATATTTGAAATAGCTGTAGATATAGAAGTATTTATATTGAAAACTCAACGAAATATTCGACCGAATATTCGGCCGAATATTCGTTTGGCCGAATATTCGTTTGGCCGAATAGTTGAGAAAATCAATATTTGGCATTCGGCCGTTCGCCGAATACCACTATTCGGTACATCTCTAGTCGAAACTACGTGAAAATCAATTGTATAAAAATTATGTAGATTTTCGCGTAGCAACAATGTGCGGATTATTTTGGATGTAATTCAAAATATCAATTCAAATTTAAATCCACAATATGAATGTACAACCCAGACATCTTTCCCTTAATAATATTCACAATTATCAATGCTCATACCTAAGCTAAGAAAAAGATTTAAGAACTCTTAAATTAAAATAGGTATATAAAAGATATCAAATGTTTTACTAAAATATATTAAATTATGGAGGTGTACTCGGTACATGAAACTAAATTTAGTAAGACGCCCAAATATATCTAGCATTTGTTATATTACAAAAAATGAGGTAATTATTTAGAATTAAGATAGATATTTTTCTCAAACATACTCAACACATAATTTAGACAACACAGAATAGAAATGTATCACCAGAATGACATAAAAATATGTAACATGAAAGTCTTTTTGGAATAAATGAATCCAATTTCAGCTGGTAAACGGAATGAAAATGATAAGCCATCAACAAAATATTGTGAAAACTTATTGTCTTTTCAATACTATAACTTTTTTATGAAGAGGTGTATCACCGTAATTAATGTTTGCTAATTTTTTAATTCGCCTTATTGATAATTTAGATTTTTTTAGAAAGAACATCTTAAGAATTTGAAATGTTATATACGGATACTTATAACAGAATCGGAGTCCTCGATTTTCAATTGAGGATACAAAAATCAATCAATACACGTATTTTTAGAACAATATCCGTTAGGTATCCTAAAAAAAAGGCCAGTTGGAAGATTGTATAAACGAGCTGGGAAACGCAATACAAATTTTGCCTGTGTTTATGTTACAGGGTTTCTTTAAAATATGTGCATTTATAGACCTTATTATCTCTAAGAACACATCAACAGTCGAAGCTACTGAAAAATGATTTCGGATGTTCTTATTTATTCTGTCCGAAAAATCTTCATCTTCTCCAATAAACTGCGCAGTTTTTTTTCGATACTTTTAACAACAAGACATGCAAAATAAACAAGATTCACAGTTTCTGAACACAAACCACACTCTCTACTTATGAATGATCTAGCCCCTAAGGCGGTGTCATTTAACCGCAAATAAATCGGTCCATTGTCAACCAATCATCGTAGAAGGTACTCGAAATGCACTAACCCAAGTTTTGATCAATCATCCACTTCTGAAATGTTTACACAACCGTTTCCAAAGTGACTCGATACTGAGTAGTCCTGGAGGGGCGACTAACTAAACAGATATAAACCGAACTCGATTGAAGTCGCGGGCAGACTAAACTTGATACAACTTCTACCAGCCGACCTGGGCGCAAAGAACTCGCCACGCCGCCACCAACCGAATCCTGAATTTCAAACTTCCTCTATACAGCACATGGCGTACCTACCTAGCTACCTAGTATACGTTTGATAGATGCTGACTCAAACTCAGAAGCCCATGGAGCCTGTTTTTTCTAGCCGGTTTTAACTCCTGACTCTGAATTATTTCTTTTTTGGCAATTTAAATACATGTCTCTTCTGTAAAGTACGATATTTCTAAGTTTCTTATCACTTTTGTGACAAAGCATAACATTCTACAAGCTGAACGCGACACGATTAACCAAAACCGCAATCATTTTTTTTCCATATCCATAGTTGATCCGGAGAAGTAGCAAACAAACTTCAAATGATACTTCCACATACACTGTTGGACAAAAATGCTTGACACAAGCTAACTCATCGCGTTATTTAAATTACAGTAACTATACATAGTATGTGATATATTTTTTATGTGAATAGGTTTTGTGAAATCATGAAATTTCCTTTATCAACACTTCTTCCACAAGAAGGAAAGACTATGTTAAAACAACGAAAACTTGAACAGAACAATAAAAGTGTCGAATACTTATGTCCATCAGTGTACAAGACGACAGAGAGCTATGGGTAAATTTAAGAAAATTACATCGGAAATCATCCGAATCAGAACCTCTGCTGACAGCAATTTTTTAGGTCCGTAAATGAAAACCGATCTGATGTTTCTTCATTTGCTGAAAATTCATAAAAAAAACGTAAACTTAAAAAATAATATTTTTATCAAATATTTTTCTGTTTTTTAGCAGTTGGAAACACGTGTCGAATTATTAGGCCATAAAATTTAAGTCAAAAAGTCAGTCATCCATCCATCGTTGTTCTTTCGTCAGGCGCGGTTTGTTTTTTTTTGTTGTCCTCTCCCCAGTGTGCCCTAGTTTTTTGCCATCGGATTTTGAAGTTATTCCTATAAGTAAAACTAGAGAACATGGTCATCTGAAATAATTGAGTCAATAAATCGGTGAACCAAAGTAAGAATACAAGAAAATAAAGAGTGATACGGTTTAAATTTGGTCAATATCAATTTGACGTATTTCTTCCAATTTTGCATTTAAAAAACCTAAACATCCCTCATTTTGAAGGTGTGTGTGTGTGTTTTGGAATTCACTCTTCAGTTGTCAAAATGCCGTCCATGGAAGAAGAGCAGCATATCCATATTTTGCACGCGCATCGCGAAAATCCGAGCTACTTGCACGCAAAGCTGGAAAAATCGCTAAAAGTTGCCAAATCAACCGTTACAAATGTTATTAAAGTATTTGGGGAACGTTTGTCGACAGCCAGGAAGTCTGGATCGGGGGGAAATCGAAAACCGGAAGCCGCTGAGACGACAAAGAGAGTTTCAAGCGAAACCCTAACTTCTCTCTCCGAGATGCCGCAAATCAGCTGGGTGTATCGTCTACAACCGTGCATCGAGCCAAAAAACGAGTCGGACTATCGACTTACAAGAAGGTAGTGACTCCAAATTGCGATGATAAACAAAATACGACGGCCAAAGCGCGATCCCGGAGGCTGTACACGACGATGCTGACGAAGTTTGACTGCGTGGTAATGGACGACGAAACCTACATCAAAGCCGACTACAAGCAGCTTCCGGGACAGGAGTTTTATACGGCAAAAGGAAGGGGAAAGCTTGCAGATATTTTTAAGCACATGAAACTGTCAAAGTTCGCGAAGAAATATCTGGATTGGCAAGCCACCTGTACCTGCGGCTTGAAAAGCAGCATTTTCATAGCTTCCGGGACTGTCAACCAAGAAATTTACGTGAAAGAGTGTTTGAATAAACGTCTGTTGCCTTTCCTGAAGAAACACGGTTGTTCCGTACTGTTTTGGCAGGATGTGGCATCTTGCCATTACGGTTAAAATGCCATGGAGTGGACCGCCAACAACGTGCAGGTGGTTCCCAATGACAAGAACCCTCCCAAAACGCCAGAGCTCCGCCCAATTGAGAAATACTGGGCTATTGTCAAGCGGAACATAAAGAAGACCAAAAAAACTGTTAAGGACGAGTAGCAGTTCAAGGCAGACTGGCTTTCTGCGGCGAAGAAGGTGGACAAGGTGGCTGTACAAAATCCGATGGCAGGGGTTAAGCGTAAGGCCCGGCAATTCGGATTTGGAAAAGCGGAAGCCTAACTGAATATTTTTTCTGATTTTATACTAATTAAACTTGAAAAAGAAATTTAATTTGATTTTTTAAATAAACGATTGCACCGATTTACACGCGTTTTCCCTTGACCAAATTTTGACCGTATCATCCTTTAGTTGAGCTTCTACGAAATTTGATGAAGCAGTTTAGTGTGATGAGGAGAAATAAGGCTGGATCTAGAATAAAACTCTACTTTTGTCACCTCCCCCTTTTTTCGAATCAACATAATTAAGCAATCGATTGGTATAGAAAAAATATTTGATGAAACACCAGTTGTTTATGCTTCTTCAGAACACAATGTCTTTCACACAACCTTTTTCCGTTGTCAGATTCAGCTCAAATTTGGCAAATAGCCTTCCAATGACTCCTTTAAACCATCTAAGTCCTTTTTGCAAGTGTTTTGATTTTAAAGTAGATATTTAATAAGACGAATTTGATAAATTGAATAAAAATATATCCTAAATTGTGACTTTTATTAAAGATTAAACCGTGAATAGCTCCTCACACGCTGATACAAACAACATGCTTTGTTCAGCAAATTTAAAGTACACAAAAATCCGCATCTTTTGATGACATTGGTTTGAAAAATATTCTACGCTAGGTACACATTTTGGTCGGTTGAATACAAGTTTTTGGGCCAACAATGTTTTTTCTTGAAAATAGCTTGCTTGTTTTAAATTTTGATACAAATTTTGTTCATTTTTAATTTTTTACGTGTAGTATTTAACCCAAACAAAATTATAAAAATATAAAATATATAAATTTTGAGAACATTTTTGGACCTTGAATTTATTTAAAATCAAATCTTTTGAAAGTGGACTTTTTTCAAGGATCGCATTTGCGGAAACTCCAAACATGATTTTTTTAGTCGGCCCCATACAAAAGTTTGTTCTCCTCATCCTAATCTACCATTTGGAGGGTGAGCCCCCAGATTCCCAGACATTATGCAATTTTGGGACACCCTAATGTACATATCTGAAACCAATTGAAACTGTTTAAGAGAGAAAAACTTTTAAAAATAGTCAATTTACCTTTCCTGTTGATCAACATTTTCCGCACTACAAATACCTCCTTCTACTCATTTTTTTTTTCTGATTCAAGAAAAAATCTTACTTGTTCATCTTAGAAATAAATATGGACTGAACAATAATCGAGGTCTTGTCAAGCATCAGTTGTATTTATTTGAGAACTAACTACCAGATTGTATCATGTAGACTAGGAAAAAATAGCCAAATCTACCAGCTGTTGAATTATTTTAGCGATTAGCAATTGAGAAATCCTCTACATCCAAATCAACTTCACATAAACGCTAGTTTGTTTGTAGTTCTCGATGTTGATTTAGCGAAATTATGGGTTGAACGAAAAATCTGCGATATGGAAGAGCCAATCATACGAATTTTGATAACCTGTAGAGCTTTTTATCCGTGATAAGCTGTTGGATGGGGGTATGGGGGTATGCCTTTTGGTATTCAAAACAATCAATTCAACCGACATCAGTACCTCGCTATAGAGGCATCTGCAGTAATGTCAGTTGAATTGATTGTTTTTCAATGCCAAAAAACAATCCTATTCTACAGCTATAATAACTTTTTGCTTATTAAGATACGAAGGAAAGGTCTTCAACAAAGTTGTTCAGTGGAATTTATAAATGGGCACAAAAAGCATTAGCAGGTCTGGTTCCATAAAAGAAACACAAATGATATTGATTTTTCAGAACAAAATATTCCTATTCAAAATGTGAAATTGAGAAGACATGGCATACATTTTTCAAAGATTTTTCATTTTCTTTCTTTTGATGGGTTTGTTTAGAACATTATAGTTTGGAAACCTATTTCCCACCCAAGCATGTCTTCAATGCAGAAATTTGGGAAAAGTTCGGTCCGGTCCGATTGCCCGGATTTCATTGAAAAGAGCCCGGATTTTTCCAGAATTTGTTCCCTTTTTTGCCAAATCCAGGGTAGATTTGATTTAAATCAAAGTGATTTAAATCATGATTTAAATCACGATTTAAAATAACTTAAAAAACGTGTTCAAAAGTGATGAATTAGAATTTATTTTATTTGTTTTATTTTTTGATTTCTCTGAACCAAGAGAAGTCTGTCTATAAAAAGTATTTGGTGAATTTCGATGATATTTTAATTCAGTAAAGGAATTACTCACTTGTTACTGAAATAAACCATTTTAACCCAAAAAAAAAAAATTAAAAATTGTATTCCAACAATAAAATTAGACTTTGACAGTGGAAATCATGCATTACAATGCTCACGAAGGAATTTAACGAAATTTCCCAATTGTCAATCGTTTCGAGTCGTTAGATTCAAAGTCGGATTAATGTGGATTTAGTTTGAAAACCATTGGTTTAATGAAAAGCATTGATTCATAAATTATGAATGTTACACTTACATAGCCTTTATAAAGCTGAGTTAAACAACTCAGCTTTATCACATGATGGGAGAACCACAGGCAATATTTTTTTCGTATGTTTGGATAACGTGCCGATCATTGATTTTTATCCACCTTGCCAAATCTAACAAAAAAAATTTTTTTTTTTAGCAAGTTTTATAAAAATAATCACAAAAGGCTAATGAAGCCTAAAATACGATTTAGAATCTGCTGCTGAGTTTTGATGAAAAAGGTTTTTTTCTTATTTTTGTTGAGTAATTCCTGATTTTTTACCAAATTTCTCCGAATATTGTAATAGAGGCAGATCTGTGGTCGATGCCACAAAAATTAGAATATAAATTTTCTAGAAATTTTGGCTTATATTATGGCATTTTTAGCAATCAACTCTCCCACTCTTCCCCGAATTGCGTGCACTTACCGCTCTTCATTTCGTCGTCCCTGGAGGGATCTCCTCCGCCTCGGCCTCGCCGGTCCCACTGTGGGAATTTGCTCCGTGTGGATCACGCCTGCTCGACAACGCGTCGCCCCTGCAGTGACGCGGACGCGCCCCTGCGTAGCTGCTTCCTTGCCAGTTGCTATTCGCCCCGAACTGCGGTTGCCTCGGTTTGCAGCAACCTTTGCCGCCACCTGAATAGCACAACTGGTGCTGTTTGGCTTCAGCCACTCCACGCCACCTGGCGCACTGACGGAATAGCGCCGCCGGTGCTGCTGCTTCCGTTTTCGGACGCCCTCCTGCCCGTAGCGCCGCCTGGGTTCCAGTAGTGAGCCGCTTCTTCCCCTTTTTCTCGTCACTCTTCGCACGGAGCGACAATCAGCTAGGCTGGTTTAGCCTCTCCTTCTCCCTTATTCGGATCACCGCCTGAGAACCACCAGAGGCGTCTTCCTTCCGCCTGCGGTTGTTTGTCGCCGGGAGCACCTATTGAGAGTCACTGGTGGTGCTCTTCTTCAAAACTCGACCGCCCTGGAGCACCGAAGAGGAACAATCCTGCTGGTGAAAATTCTCACTGTCGATCGCTCTTTACCGGAGCACCGACGTCGCCAGTCAGCCCTGGGATTTTTGCCACCGAGGTCACGATCGTGATGGTAGATGGGGTAAAAAGAAACAGATGGGGAAAAAAGAAAGGGCCGCCTGCGAAAAGCCGAAATTAGTTTCTTGTGGCCACGTTTTATTTTTAAATTCTCCTTTACCTTCTTGTGCGACCCTTTTGCCGTTCTTTTTGGCTTCTTCTGGACCGGGATTCCCGGCTGGGGCTACCCTATGGGCGATAGAAAGTCGGGTTAGCTAATGCGGGCTAGGTTCTTCGCTGCAGGTGTTACCTTTTTAGGCTTGATGCCTTTTCCGTCCTCGAATTGACCGGTAAAGCGGCTGCACGTGGCCTGGCCTGGCCTGGCTTTTCGCATTGTAGTGGCTGTAATAATGCCCTAATTAAATCACGCACGTAAAATGTGATGGTGCCACGTACCTTGAATCGGTTTTCTACGGCGCACTTCCCACGCGGTTCTCCCCCGGGCGACAGAACTATTTTTTCCCACCACGAACTTGTGTGGTGTGTTGCGGAAACGACAATGCGGTTTTCGGTCGTTTCGTTTTGTTTTGTTTTTTCTTTCGGTTTCTGCACGCTGATTTTAATTTACTCACTCCTTTTACACTTGGAGTATATTTCACTTATTTTTGGGGTTTTTATTTTATTTTTGTGCACGCTCCCAAAAATCTACATGGGGATGGGTTTTTATTGAGTTAATAATGCCAATTGCTCGTATCATATCAATTTAGGGACTATCAAAGAAAAATATAAATTCAATTGCAACACAACATTGCTGCTTTGGTAGAATTTTTCATGGATCATGACAAGGATCCATGAAAAATTCATAATCACGCCACTAGGAGTTCGAAGGAGATATTGAAAATCGACGGCTGTGTCGAGAAAACCTCGCACTTGTATTCACCCTGCAGTGGTGAGTTTCTTCAAAACTAAAGACGAATCAATAAGCTAGATCTCTACGCCAACGAGTCTTGGCAAAATCTATAACAAAATCAAAGCCAACGAGTTATGGCAAATGTGTCGATAATTACCAGTATATCTGGCAGAAAGAAGCTCCTTCGAATCCTTAAAACAATCCACTTAATAACATCCACCTCAGCAGCATACGAAAATCCAAAATCAAATGGTTATTATTAGAGATAATAACCTAGATCTTACAAATAGAACTTAACAAACGAAATTTAGGTGGGAACTTAACTGGTTTATACTAAGAGCAACAGAAGTCTAAGGAAAAGAGGGATTTAATCCTCTTAATTACCAAGGGCCCGGAATAGAGGTTATACCGCGCCTCCAGATCGCGTTCCTTTTGATATTTCCTTGGCAACCCCCTTGACAACTGTGCATGATCCATTATGTATCATTATGTGAGGTTGGTGATTTGTGGTCAAGTCTGAATCGGACAGTTGAACTGTCGACACCATTTCAGGCGAGGGTAATTTGTGGTTCCGCTGCGCGTATTTTGGGGTGTGGACCGTGGTAGATGGTGATCTCATAGCTTGTGGTCTTGACAAAGTTGGTAGATAGCTTTTGAGAATTTCGTTTAGATCGGGAAGTCGTAATCGGAAGTTGACATGGTTGGTTGAAGATGTTCTTGATCGGGAAGTCTTAATCGGGAGTTGACATGGTTGGTTGAAGATAGTCTTGATCGGGAAGTCTTAATCGGGAGTTGTCATAGTTGATTGAAGATTGTTACAGTTGATTTTTAGAACGTTTATTATGGTGTGATTTGAGCAAAAATACAAATAAAAAACCCAACCCTAATCAAAAATAAATCAACATGTTCGATCAGATTTGGCCCACTGTATCGAACTTATTTTTGAAAAAAACCGACAGCCCATAGTTCCCGAAAAACGAAAAAAAAAACTGGTACTGTCATCAATATTTCCGGACGTCAGTTTTGGCAAGGGCAGAAAAAGTGTGGTGCTCGGTCGAGTGTGGAGGCTTTTGGGCCTGCGGATCTGAAAAAGGTCCGGGGTTTCGGCTCCGCATCCCCACGGAGAATGGAAGCGGCGATCGTGGCACAGATGGCCACTCCATCATCGCCGACTTCGGAGCCAGCACGTCAACAGTTCCCTCAAAAAGTGCACAACAACATGGAACGCCCACACCTCCGGCAGCCGCAGAAGTGCTGCACCAGCAGCAAGAAAGCGACTTCAGCAACAACATCCGACACGGAAATGTGGTGCGCACCAGCAGCAGCACAAAAACAACTACAACAACAACAGCCGGCACTGCAATTCGGTGCGTCGCAATCGGTGCCAGCAGCAGAACAACAATACCAGCAGCATCCAGGCTGTCGAGCGTTTCGGAGGCGACTACGAGGCAGACAGTGGGACCATGCATGGTTCCCAGGAAGGTGCCAGTTGGACTCGAGCCGTAAGTCGATTTGAATTTAACCACACTCAAACAAAAATTGGCCAGAATAGTCGGGAGCTTGGGTGGGTCAAAATAAAAGTGGCCTATTGTAAAATGTGAATCAATGTCTTCGTTTTTTCATTTGTGGCGACGACCATACAAACCTCCTGTTACAAGATGGTCTTGATTTGGTAGTCTTGATCGGGTAGTCTTAATCGGGTAGTCTTGATCGGGTAGTCTTAATCGGGAGGTCTTAATCGGGAGTTGCTTGTGGATGTACTTGTTCGGTTTTCTTATTTCTGGGAAGCCTGGTCAGCTATGGTCCTCCGGACTAGGAGAAAGTCAGCAGGAATCTTGCAACCTCTTTCAAGCTACCCTGGGCGTTGTCCTGATTCGTCCTGTTGATACTGTGCTGAATAAGCAGGGTTCGTGTTTGTGGGACAAAATCGGATGTTGCTGCTGCTGCGAATGAGCTCCCTCAGACGGGCCCTTCTTCCGGAGTCGTCGAGCGAAGCAGATGGTTGTGGTGCTGACGATGAACGTGTTTTTCGCATCGGCGATGCTTTTGTTGGCAACCTTGGGTAGCGGACATAGCTAGACTTGTTACTGTACTCACGAGGAGGTAGATAAGAGATATTGCTCACTGCGTTTTCCAGATGCACGATTTTTCCCGATCGGCCTAACGGTATTTCCTGCGCTGTTGCGCTTGGTTGACAGGCTTTGGCTGTGGTCATAGCTGATGGTTTTTGTATTGATTCGGAGATTTTTGGGGTTAGTGGATGATCTCCTGTTTGTGGTAGTAACGACTGGCGTGTTTTGACCTCGTTGGGCTCTTGTTGACTACCTTGGGTAGCGGTCATAGCTCGATTAATAGCCGTGTGGCTTTTGACAGTTAGCGAGAGATAGTCGATATGGTAGTAGCGGCCGTCATGATGTCTACTCCTCACAACTTCTTCGCATAACTGTATTCTGTGGTGCTGAATCCTCTTCTTGATGTTCTGACAATCCTTTCAATTGCAGCGACGTGGTGTTTGGAGCTGCTGTACTTGACTTTCCGAACATTCCAATATCCCGAACCTGGATGGGTTCTCTGCGATGGTGTGTAGCGCCTGGTTACGGTGGCTCACCAGTGCTACTATTCCCAGCGCTGCTACGCTGCTTCAAGATGACAGGATTGCATTCTGGACAATGAGTGCCCGAATAGGATTGCACCGTGAAAACACCATGAATTCCATATTCACAAACCATAAATTGTATGGTTTACACCATGATTATAATCGTCCACGATACCGTGAATACACATTAGAATTCATAGTTTACGACCGTACATTTCATCGTTTTGCCGAAAATAACCATGAAAAAGGGGTATTGTTATGCAGCGTGACCATGAAAAAAATGGCGATTTTCCATACATTGAGAAGCCCAAAAATATGAAGTTCATTGTTGTAGCATCTTCCAATTTTTCATAGTAAAATCATGAAAATCCGATGATTTTCATTGTTAAACCGCTGTAATAAAAATTTTGCTTATGGTGGGTTTTTTTGTACTCGATTTTTTTCTGTCATCATTTTTTCATGTTTGTTTTAGAAAAAAAACAATAAATTTCTTGACATTTATTATTTATTCTAATAATCTTGACATATTACTTACAATTCATTATTCACTGGACTGCTTTGAGGCTCGCATCCCGTCATCCATTGGCTACCGGAACCTGTGCCATCCGCAGAGTGTTTGTTGCTAGAATATAAAATATTATTAATGATTGTCTCCTGTTAACTTTAACTTTAACTTACCGTTGCGCCAATCTCCGAACACTTTGAATAAACATATTAAAAAAAACCTTCTAAAACCTATAAAAAAAACTTTCGAAAACCCTTCTCCCGACCGAGAATGATTGCGGAGAGAAAAAAAACGTTCCACGAGCTGCGGCTGTCAAAAAATCGCCCTACACGAAAAACTTGGAATTGTGAACTCTTGAAAAATTTACGCTCGCCGGATGTTGTTTTTACCATGAAGTTCATGGTCACATTGAAATTCAATGGAAAAAGAATGTGATACCATGGTTCTGTTCTATTTGGGTGGCGGCAATCCCACGCAAGGTTACCAGCCCTCTCCAAATTCTGACGAACTTCCTGGCAGAGTTCTCAGAGTCCATTCAGCCGACGCTGGTCCCGCGCAAGGCCGTTGTCTCCTTCATAAACGCCTACTTCGTCGTGTTCGTCGGTGTCCTAGCGACGAATTAGCATCAGCTGTGCTTCATTGAGTTGTTCGAATGGAAGAGTTCTGCATAATTTACTCCGAGTTCTTGGGGGCGAGGTTTCAAAGATGATGTTGGTCCTTCAGCCTTCTCCATTTCGTGTTTTGTGCTCCGAGTGAGCTTGTGGTCAGCGTTGTTGCTTACATAGCTTGAATACTAGTCTGGTTTGATGTCCTTCACGTGGTAGCGACCTCGCTTTCCGGTGACGACATCCTCCAGAGTGTAGAGATTGGCTCCCAGCTTTTCTTTAACGATAGCCGGAATGAATTTGGGGTCCAGTTTCTTGTTGATGTGGTCCGCCTTCGAAGAAAGAACAAACGAGCGGCGCCATACTAGCTCGCCCGGTTGAAAGGACACAGTCCGCTTTTGTAGATCGTAGCGCTTCTTTGTCTTCTCGTGGGTCTTCTTGATCCGCTGTTGGATGAATTTGTGAATCCTGTTGATCGTGGATAGCCGCATCTCCTGCGCGACCTTTGGATCGTCTGACACGTTTAAGTCCTGCAGAGTGTAGAGGTCCGTGTGCAACAGAAGTTCCCTTCCGAAGTTGGCGAAGTGCGGGCTGACTCCGGTTGATTCGTGCTTCGCACTGTTGATGGCTGCGGTGATGGCGGCCAGGTTCTTGTCCCACTCTCGATGATCTTCTTCCAACAACGATCGAACACAAGTGATTAGAACTCTGTTCACTCGCTCGGCGTTGTTGACCTGCGGTGCGTAAAAAGCGGTCTTCATATGGATGATGTTGTGACGGCTTAGCAGCGCTCGAAACACCTGCGACTCGAACTGCTTGCCGTTATCTGATAATATAATCCTTGGCCTGGAGAACTTCAGGAATACCTTTTTCTCGAGAAACTCGACCATCTTGGTTGAATCGGCTGCTCGCATCGGGTGAGCAATGACGTATTTGGTGATCCAATCGACGATGACCAGAAGAACTGTGTTGCCCTTCTTAGATCTGGTGAGCGGCCCGACGAAGTCAATGGATATTAACTCCCACGGTACCTTTGCTGGCTTGAGCTTCCCCATCTGCGGCATCATTCTTATATTGGGCGCTTTACTAGCCTTGCACGTAGTGCATGCTTTGACGTAACGGGCGACGTTGTCCTGCATCTTCGGCCAGTAATAGTGCTGCTGTAGTTTGTGCCATGTCTTCTGGAAGCCTAGATGCGCTGCTGATGGTGCGTCGTGATATCGACGAATGAGTTCTGCTCGGTGGTTTTCCGGAACAACTTTCTTCCATCGATGCGTGATTAAACCAGCCTCATCCTTACAATGACAATTTTTGTAGAGCTCGTTGTTCGCGATACGGAAATCGGGATATTTGTCGCCTTTCCTTTCTACCTGCTTGACGATGTTCTTGTACCATGGATCATTCTCCTCGGAAATCGAAAACACTAGCGAACAGACTACTCTGGATAGCGCATCTGGTACGGTGTTGCAGCTGCCCTTCCGGTACCTGATTTCGAAGTCGAACGCGTTGAGTCTCAAAAGCCATCTGCTCATCAAAGCTGTGGGGTTCTTTAAAGTTTTCAGGTAGCTGAGGGCGGAATGGTCACAGTAGACGACGAAGCGTACCCCTTCTATATACCCACGAAACTTTTCTATCGCACGAATAACTGCTAAGCACTCTTTTTCTGTAACTGTGTATTTTCGCTCCGACGAAGATAGCTTCTGGGAAAAATAACTGATCGGGTGTTCTTCTCCCTCGATGTCCTGCGTCAATACAGCACCAATCGCGACATCGCTAGCGTCACATGCTATCGAGAACGGTTTTGTATAGTCCGGCATCGCAAGTACTGGAGCGGTAACTAAAGCTGACTTGAGTTTGAGAAAAGCTTCTTCTGCTGCTGTAGTCCATCGAAATTTGATCTTGGCTTTCGTGAGTTCCGTGATTGGTGCAGCAATTCGTGAGAACTCCGGAATGAAGCGTCGATACCATCCGCATAAGCCTAGGAATCTTTAAACCTCCTTTCGTGTATTTGGAACTGGAAATTTGACGATGCTCTCCACCTTTTCCTCGTCGACCCTCCATCCTCCTTCACTGAGAACGTAGCCCAAATATTTTATGCGTTGGCGACAGAACTTGGATTTTTCCGGAGAAATGGTGAGATTCGCCTGACGTAGTCTGGTTGCCACTTCCTGAAGAACTGCTACGTGTTCGTCAAACGTTTTGGAGCAGATAATAATGTCGTCCAAATAATGAAAGACGAATGGCTCCATGTCCGCGAAAAGATGTGTCATTAGTCTTGCGAGTCCTTGACTTGCCGTACAGATACCAAAAGGAACAACCTTAAATTGGTAGTGACCACGGGATGGTACAGTGAATGCTGTTAAGGGTCGTGACTTTTGTTGGAGCGGCATTTGCCAGAAGGCATCCTTCAAGTCAATTGAAGATATGTACGAGCATCCTCCGAGGTTATTGATGATTGCGGAGATCTGCGGTATCGGATAACCTTCGTTCACCATGATTGAGTTCAGGTGTCTTGCGTCTAAACATACCCGGTATCTGCCATCTTTCTTCTTCACCGCTACCAGTGGATTGTTCCACGGTGAGAACACTGCTTCTTCGATCACGTCTAGGGATAGCATTCGGTCGACTTCTTTGTTAACTTCCGCTAGGACGTACTGCGACATTGGGTAGTACCGTTGTTTCCTTGGTGGCGCATTTCCGACGTCGATTTGATGTTCGTAGATCTGCGTCCTACCTAGTTTACCATCTTCTGCCTTCGGAAATATGTGTACCACTTGGTCTAGTCGCTTTTGCTGTTCTGGTGAAAGCGCCTTCATCGGTTCTGCATTTTGTTCAATTTCATTGTTCATTATCGAGAAGCACACTGCCTTGACGCCAAACATTTGCCAGAAGTTCATGCCCATGATAGCGCAATCTGGCAGGCTAGGCACGAGTAGAACCGGCAATATCTCGCTTCGATTGTTGTACGATATTGGCAGACGTGTGAAGTGATTGATCTGGTGTGGCGTTCCATCCGCTGTCTTGATCCCACCGTTCAGTGCATCTTTTCGCAGTCCAAGCTCTTCTACGATCTGTGCTTTACTGCCACCTAACAAAGAACAGTTTGCACCACTGTCCAACAAAGCTGTGACTTTCTTTCCAAGAACGTCCAAAACGGCGTGTGGACGATTGTCATGTCCGGGATTGATGATGATAGAGTTGATGTCTTGTAAATCGGGAGGTATTGAAGGTTGATAGCTGTGTTGCGAAGAATCTGGCCCTCCATCTACCACCTCCTCGCTGCGGCGTTTTCCGCTTCACTGTTACAAACAAGACAGCTGCGTAACGTGTAACCTTTTCGACCGCATCTGTAGCAAAAGAGAATTGCCTGTGCCTTCGTGCAATCCGGAAACCTATGCCCCTCCTCATCGCAGTTCCAGCAAAGCGCTGGGCGGTACGCTGTATGCTGAACAGGATCTAGATCGTACATGTTGTGACAAGAAAATTGATGGCTTTCGGTGCCTCAAAAAATAAATTAAATGCGTGAATTATGTTTCGGCAAGAAAGTGTTGCGAAATCAGGTGTAACCCATTTTATTGTCCCTGCAGGGCATAAAAGTAAGCGTGACTTACGTGCTGCTGCTTTTTAGTTGGATGAGTGGCCCTCCTGGTGCGTGTAAGTGGAGCCAACCTATTCCTCCTCCTCTCGCTGAACTTCTTGAGTTGATCCTTGCGCTCGGATTGCTCGCCTACAGGCATCGGGTTTCGATCGACCGATGCTATTGAGAACGCGCATAGGATGCGCTCCTTGATGGTCGCGTCCGGCGTCCCGGAGCGATCGCAGTTCCGCTGATCCACTTTGGCTCCACCCGATATCGATCCCGCACTCCTTTTCCACGATTTCTGTCCATTGGAGAATTTTGACTCCTTTCCGCTGTGGCTGGCTAACCACATTACGCCTGAACACGACAAGAATCGCACACTTCTTGTTTCTGCTGTCATCCGGCAAGGAAACCACACCTCGCTCCGTGATCGCAAGGTGACTTCCGCGTGCAGTGGCAGTCGCGTACCACCTTTCCCTCGTTGCAAGCTTGTTTTGTCGTTCACCCAACTCCGACAAACGGTGTCGGACTTAGTGCACATCGCGATGACTTCTGGCCGACAATTGGTCATCAGAACCAAAAGGATTCTTGAGTCAGGCGAATTCTGGAATCTTTTGCCGGGATTGTCGCCTTTTGTTGTTTCTGCTCCACCACACAATATTGTGCTTCTCCAACTAGCACCCGAAAATCGCCTCCAGTAGTGGCAAGCGTGCCTGTTCAAACGGACTTTTCGGTGAGTCCGGAAAAACGTCAGCAAAAGGTTCTCGGAAGTCTCCAGAATGAAGTGAGGCTTCCAGGAAATGTCGCCGCAGCCACGATGCAGCTCGAGGATGAGCCTTCCACAAAAGGGGTCCTGTCGGAATTGAACATTCCAATAAGGCGACAATAATTAAAACGGAGAAGGTTTACTCACTGAGACCCCTTTGGTGTTGGTTGATGGTCTTGGCGACTTGTTTCGTGGCCTTCAGCGTCGATCCGGATAATGGTGGCCGAGGAACAACTTCGCACGTGCACGCTTGACTGCCAGCGGTACCGGTCCCGGAACTTCTTTCTGGCCCTGTAGTGGAACGATGTCTGCAGCACTTTCCAAATTTTGGCAAAATCGCGTGCCGTGAGTTTGCGAATCGTCCACCACTTGCCACTCGCTTTTCACTTCTGACTTTTTTGGCGGCAAAGTGTTGGTGGTGTTAGTGCCGACTGACAGCTACACTGCTGCCAACTTTGCAGAAAGATAATGATTTTTCATATAATCATATCGCATATTTTGAGTTTCTTTTCGTTCAGTGTTTTTGACTGCACGCTTATTATTGCTTATAAGGGACTGGGTTAATACTTATAACTTATGATTTTGCTCAGATACCATACCAGAAAGCTCGAACAATTACTGAATGTAACACAACATTGCTGCTTGGGCAGAAATTTCAAAAACGTCACAAAGGGTTCGATGGAGAGTTCGACTACACTCCAAGGCAAGCTTGGAGGCAAATCACCCACTAGAAAGGTGTCTTAAGCTCAATAAACAAACGAATACATAAACAAAACTCAAAGCCATCGAGTCATGGCAAATATACAAATATAATATAACTCTAAGCCAACATATTATGGCAGATTGTGTCGAAAAGTATCAGAAAACCTGACAAAATTGTCCATCGAATCCTAATTTAAATCCAGCAATATTACTTTCACTTTAGCAGCTTAACAATAATCCTAGATCTAATAGCCATTGAAAAGAATAATGGCCCAGATCTTACAAATAGGAATAAACATAACGAAGTTTAGGTGGTACTGGTTAAAACGAAGCAACAGAAGTCTAGGGAAAAGAGGGATTTAGACCTCTTAGTCACGAAGAGTCCAAGATAGAGGTTTTACCGCGCCTCCAGATCGCGTTCCTTTAGAATTTTCTTGGTGACCCCCTTAACGACTGTGCATGATCCGGTTTGTATGTCAACCGATGTGTCGCAGATAACATTTTGTTCTGCGCTTTGAACCGGAAGGTTCGTCGTAATCGGCAGTGGTCGCAATCGGTAATGTCAAGATCGGTGATGTCAAAATCGATGTGGTCTCAATCGGGATTTTCATAATTGGTTGTGTCAAAATTAGTAGCGTCAGAATCGGTGATGAAAAATCGGTATACAGGTGTTTGCTGCTAGATCTCAGCAGTCCCCGCTTTTGTCGTGATCAGATGAATTTAGTCGAAATAGGTGGTAATGTCAAAATCGGGTGAGTCACCATCTTGTCTGACCAAATCGGGATGACGACTGCTAATGTGAAGAATTTCAGAAGTGGCCTCACGCAGTAAAAAAGTGGTGTTAACGTCTGGCGTGTTTTGTACGATGATGTTGTTCACTACCTTAGATAGTTGACATAGCTCGTTTCTAGTTTGTTATTGTTCTAGGTACGATTATAGTTCTTTGTAACGGATCTCAATGTAAAAACCAGTAAAGTGTGAAATATTATCAAGATACTTCACCAAATTCGATACGGTATATTTAACTAGAGCGATATTTAAATATTAAACACTAAAACATAATCACAAAATAATAATGATTGTGAATACTTCAATAACATTAACGAACGTAAACAGAATAAAATAGGTTCGTTTTGTTGGGCGCCATTTGTGACAAGAAAATTGATGGCTTTCGGTGCCTCAAAAAATAAATTAAATGCGTGAATTATGTTTCGGCAAGAAAGTGTTGCGAAATCAGGTGTAACCCATTTTATTGTCCCTGCAGGGCATAAAAGTAAGCGTGACTTACGTGCTGCTGCTTTTTAGTTGGATGAGTGGCCCTCCTGGTGCGTGTAAGTGGAGCCAACCTATTCCTCCTCCTCTCGCTGAACTTCTTGAGTTGATCCTTGCGCTCGGATTGCTCGCCTACAGGCATCGGGTTTCGATCGACCGATGCTATTGAGAACGCGCATAGGATGCGCTCCTTGATGGTCGCGTCCGGCGTCCCGGAGCGATCGCAGTTCCGCTGATCCACTTTGGCTCCACCCGATATCGATCCCGCACTCCTTTTCCACGATTTCTGTCCATTGGAGAATTTTGACTCCTTTCCGCTGTGGCTGGCTAACCACATTACGCCTGAACACGACAAGAATCGCACACTTCTTGTTTCTGCTGTCATCCGGCAAGGAAACCACACCTCGCTCCGTGATCGCAAGGTGACTTCCGCGTGCAGTGGCAGTCGCGTACCACCTTTCCCTCGTTGCAAGCTTGTTTTGTCGTTCACCCAACTCCGACAAACGGTGTCGGACTTAGTGCACATCGCGATGACTTCTGGCCGACAATTGGTCATCAGAACCAAAAGGATTCTTGAGTCAGGCGAATTCTGGAATCTTTTGCCGGGATTGTCGCCTTTTGTTGTTTCTGCTCCACCACACAATATTGTGCTTCTCCAACTAGCACCCGAAAATCGCCTCCAGTAGTGGCAAGCGTGCCTGTTCAAACGGACTTTTCGGTGAGTCCGGAAAAACGTCAGCAAAAGGTTCTCGGAAGTCTCCAGAATGAAGTGAGGCTTCCAGGAAATGTCGCCGCAGCCACGATGCAGCTCGAGGATGAGCCTTCCACAAAAGGGGTCCTGTCGGAATTGAACATTCCAATAAGGCGACAATAATTAAAACGGAGAAGGTTTACTCACTGAGACCCCTTTGGTGTTGGTTGATGGTCTTGGCGACTTGTTTCGTGGCCTTCAGCGTCGATCCGGATAATGGTGGCCGAGGAACAACTTCGCACGTGCACGCTTGACTGCCAGCGGTACCGGTCCCGGAACTTCTTTCTGGCCCTGTAGTGGAACGATGTCTGCAGCACTTTCCAAATTTTGGCAAAATCGCGTGCCGTGAGTTTGCGAATCGTCCACCACTTGCCACTCGCTTTTCACTTCTGACTTTTTTGGCGGCAAAGTGTTGGTGGTGTTAGTGCCGACTGACAGCTACACTGCTGCCAACTTTGCAGAAAGATAATGATTTTTCATATAATCATATCGCATATTTTGAGTTTCTTTTCGTTCAGTGTTTTTGACTGCACGCTTATTATTGCTTATAAGGGACTGGGTTAATACTTATAACTTATGATTTTGCTCAGATACCATACCAGAAAGCTCGAACAATTACTGAATGTAACAATGTTGCTGCCTGCTTGCTGAAGCTGCTGGTTCTGGAGCTGTGGTTGATAGTGCTGTTGGAATTGCCGTTGAGGCTGCTGTTGTTGAAGCTGCTGCTGTTGAAGCTGCTGCTGTTGAGGCTGCTGTCGCGGAGCCCATTTAGCTTGCTGTTGCAACGGATGTTGTATTCGATAGCTCTCCGCTTGACTGCCTTGCCGATTCACCAAATTGTTCTGACCTGCCGAAGTTGTAGGCGGTTGCTGACGCTGTTCCGGTCGTTGTTGAGAGTGTTGCTGCTGTAGTCCTGTATTGAAACGATTCGATCTGCGCTCCAGTTGAAGCTTCATGGCACAAACTTGCTCGTACAGCTGGTTGAAGTCCCCTTGCAAACCGTTTGCTTCTTCTGGATCCACTAGATCTGCTTCAGTTTGGATAGCTGACATTGAAGCCGCACCTTGCTGGGCCTCGTTCTCCACCGCATGTACTCTGTTGAAGCGTGGCTGTTGTATTGGAAGCCGATGCGATGGTGCTGAGTATGACGTGGCTCCGTACAACTGCTCGTCCGCCTCCACTGCTTGCAATCTCCCGAAGCGCTGCTGCTGATGTGGCTGAGATCGACTTGTTGTTGCTGGTGTTGCGAAGTTCGGTTCTAGTAAGCTGTTGTGCGGAATTGGAATCCTACGCTGCTGGTTCAGTAATAGCCTTGTCTCGTCGAAGTTGCTGCAGACGTTGACCAGGTCCATCAGTGTCTTAGGCTGAGCGGCTGTTACTATTGTTGCATAGTCCATGTTCATATTTTTCTTGACTATGAACAACTTCTCCTCTTCCGTAAGTGGTGGATCGATGAAGCGGAATAGTGTAGAGATGTCACGGAAGAACTTATCGAACGTTTCGTTGGCACCTTGAAAACGGAAGCTGGCTTCCAACCTCAGGATCTGAGCATACCCGCTAGGCAGGAATTCCCGTCGAATTTCTTGCTTGAATGCTTGCCAGGAATACAGGCGACGTTGGGCAAGTGCTCTTGAGTACCAGTCGAGGGCGTCTTCAAGCAACAGGTGCTTTATGGAAGCCAGAAGTGTCTGATCGTCGATTCCCTCTGATCTGGCAAACGTCTCCACTCGGTCTAGGAAAATGTTGAGGGACGTGGTGTCCTTTTCGCCTCGGAACTTGAAAGGCCAATTGTGAATCGCCTTCTGCATCCGCCTGTCGTAGTTGCTACCACTTCGGTTTGTAAAGCTGTCGTTCAACTGCTGCTGCCTTCTTTGTCGTTGTTGAATGTCGAACCGCAGTTCGTCCAGAACGTTCACAGCAGCTATACCAGCCGAACTACCCGACCTCCGGATGATTACTTCCTCCGAGTCCCTCTGTCCTTGTCTGCCTCCTTGGAACGGAAGAGAAGACGGCTCAACATCCGCTTCTTGCATCCGTGCTCGTGCTCCTTCATCGTTTCCGGCTGCTTGTGGCCTCGGTGGAATCGTCAACGCATCGCAGGCATCCCTACTGCTACTGTTCTCTGCCTGGATGGTCGGGACACTAGTAGAAAGACTAGTGTTTTCCGTTTCACTTAGCACCATATTGACTGCACTGTTCACGCACTCTATCTGAGCTAGCAGCGTCTCTACAAGCTCGCACACGACCCTACGCGTTTCCTCTAAACTCGCGACCACTGGAATCAGTGATAATCTTTGCCGGTAATGAAGCAATCTCGATTTCGCGCAAGCCATTTGATCGGCGTTTCTATTCTGCGTGGCTGAATCAACATGATTCCTCAATTCTACAACTGCCCTCTGGCAGACCTCGATGTTCAACTCCGGCGACATTACGTGTTCTGAATTAACATAAATGGTGTCTCTAAGGGTGTCCTCTTGGACAAGGGCTTTTAACTTGACAACCCTAGCTCTTCTAGAGCAGGGGGCTAGATTCGTAACATGGCGCAAGGCCAATTCATATTCCATCTCCTCATCATTAAGATGATACAAATCAATTTGTTTATTCATTATTAGGTTTATTAGGATCAAAAAACCAGACAAATGTGGACTTACAGATTACAAAATTACGATACGATAATAAGAAGAATGATACGATATTCCAAAAAAGAGCGATAATAATAATGATTATCAACAGACAATAATAATCGTAATAATCATGAACGTATTCACAAAATAATAATAAAAATTGTGATTACTAACATCAAGTAACTTAAACGAACAATAATTGAATAAATAGGTTCGTTTTGTTGGGCGCCATTTGTAATAGAGGCAGATCTGTGGTCGATGCCACAAAAATTAGAATATAAATTTTCTAGAAATTTTGGCTTATATTATGGCATTTTTAGCAATCAACTCTCCCACTCTTCCCCGAATTGCGTGCACTTACCGCTCTTCATTTCGTCGTCCCTGGAGGGATCTCCTCCGCCTCGGCCTCGCCGGTCCCACTGTGGGAATTTGCTCCGTGTGGATCACGCCTGCTCGACAACGCGTCGCCCCTGCAGTGACGCGGACGCGCCCCTGCGTAGCTGCTTCCTTGCCAGTTGCTATTCGCCCCGAACTGCGGTTGCCTCGGTTTGCAGCAACCTTTGCCGCCACCTGAATAGCACAACTGGTGCTGTTTGGCTTCAGCCACTCCACGCCACCTGGCGCACTGACGGAATAGCGCCGCCGGTGCTGCTGCTTCCGTTTTCGGACGCCCTCCTGCCCGTAGCGCCGCCTGGGTTCCAGTAGTGAGCCGCTTCTTCCCCTTTTTCTCGTCACTCTTCGCACGGAGCGACAATCAGCTAGGCTGGTTTAGCCTCTCCTTCTCCCTTATTCGGATCACCGCCTGAGAACCACCAGAGGCGTCTTCCTTCCGCCTGCGGTTGTTTGTCGCCGGGAGCACCTATTGAGAGCCACTGGTGGTGCTCTTCTTCAAAACTCGACCGCCCTGGAGCACCGAAGAGGAACAATCCTGCTGGTGAAAATTCTCACTGTCGATCGCTCTTTACCGGAGCACCGACGTCGCCAGTCAGCCCTGGGATTTTTGCCACCGAGGTCGAGATCGTGATGGTAGATGGGGTAAAAAGAAACAGATGGGGAAAAAAGAAAGGGCCGCCTGCGAAAAGCCGAAATTAGTTTCTTGTGGCCACGTTTTATTTTTAAATTCTCCTTTACCTTCTTGTGCGACCCTTTTGCCGTTCTTTTTGGCTTCTTCTGGACCGGGATTCCCGGCTGGGGCTACCCTATGGGCGATAGAAAGTCGGGTTAGCTCTAGGTTCTTCGCTGCAGGTGTTACCTTTTTAGGCTTGATGCCTTTTCCGTCCTCGAATTGACCGGTAAAGCGGCTGCACGTGGCCTGGCCTGGCCTGGCTTTTCGCATTGTAGTGGCTGTAATAATGCCCTAATTAAATCACGCACGTAAAATGTGATGGTGCCACGTACCTTGAATCGGTTTTCTACGGCGCACTTCCCACGCGGTTCTCCCCCGGGCGACAGAACTATTTTTTCCCACCACGAACTTGTGTGGTGTGTTGCGGAAACGACAATGCGGTTTTCGGTCGTTTCGTTTTGTTTTGTTTTTTCTTTCGGTTTCTGCACGCTGATTTTAATTTACTCACTCCTTTTACACTTGGAGTATATTTCACTTATTTTTGGGGTTTTTATTTTATTTTTGTGCACGCTTCCAAAAATCTACATGGGGATGGGTTTTTATTGAGTTAATAATGCCAATTGCTCGTATCATATCAATTTAGGGACTATCAAAGAAAAATATAAATTCAATTGCAACAATATTGCCCGGATTTTTAATCGACAATTTTGAAATGAAATGCCCGGATTTTGCCAGGCTTTCAGATAAAATAGTCCGGATTTTTCCGGCCAGAATATGTGCTGAAAAATTGCTGGTAACCTTATTAAAAAGGTTTTAGTTTTGGGGTCGTTCACTTATTACGTAAGCACGATTTTGAAAATTTTCAACCCTCTCTCCTCCCCTGGTAAGACAAAGTAAGATTTTTCAAAACCCCACCTCCCCCCCTAGTAAGATCTCACGTTTTTAAAGTTTTAGAATTTTTTTTTTTTTGGTAAATCTGTTGTAAAATTTAGAGTTGGTAGTGTCTATCACTGAAAAAACTTTCTAGAAATTCATTATTTAAAATCCTTATATTGATTTTTTAAAGATTTTTTCTGAATGAAGTCATTTTCGAAATATGATGGATTCAATTCGTGGTGTCACAATGCGCCATTTTCCTTGTTGTTTTTATAAATTTCTCAATTGAAAAGATTGTTATGATGAAAAACGAAAAGCGACGATCTTTTTTAATTTAGTGTTTTTGGTTTGAATTGATTTTCTATAAATTTTATAGATCCTGCAATTTTTTTTATTAATTCAAAGACATTAAAAGATAAATAACATAACATCAAAATTAACCAACAAATAGGTAGTGAGTAAAATAAAACCTGAGTAATATGGTTTCGTATGGCTGTGGCTATGATGAATTTTTAATGTAATATTTCTTACGTAAGATTTTTGGAAACCCTCCCTACCCCCTAGTAAGAGATTTTAAGGAAATGTGAAAACCACAAGGTGCCATGATTTTGCCTTTTTTTTTTATTTTTGTCACTTATGTTACTTTTTTTCAATTTAGTCATTTATGTAATTTTTTTTTCTTCAATTGTCAAACTTTTGTTATTTTTGTCATTATTGTCATTTTTTAACTGTTGTCATTTTTACCATTTTTGTCATTTAAGTATATCATTTTTTATGTGATTTCATCAAGTCACATATGTAACTTTTGTCAATTTTGTAATTTTTCTCGTTACATAAGTTATTTTTGTCCATTTTGTCATTTTCGTCAATTTTGACATTTTTATAATTTTTTGTTATTTATTTCGTTTTTGTTATTTATTTCGTTTTTGTTATTTTGTGGATTTTTTGTTAACCAGGGCCACAGATGCTCCTTGAGCAATTGTATTACTGATGGGTCTAATTTATACGAGAATTGGACCAACATATTTTCATATTACTTCGAAAATTTTTTTTCCTGGAACATAATCAAAAAGTAAACGGAAAGAAAACGTGCGCTATTAAACGAATATTATTTATTAGATTTTTTCTTTTGATTTAGTGTCTGGTTCAAGAAGATTGAATACTTACAATTTAAATAAAAAAAAATGCACAACTTACTTGTAAATGTAAGCCGTGTTTCACACTAGATAACTATGGAACTAAAAAACTTTTCTTTTGGTTATCAGTTATGTACTACATACACGCAGCGAAAAGTAGTACCATTGAACTAAAAAAAATACATCTTTGATTCAAAAACCTTGTGTACATTGAAACAAAATCCAATTTCCTTGATTCAAGTAAGTTTTATATTGAACCGAATTTTTTTCCCATAAAACCAATGTTCCGAATTTTTAAATCAAAATATTTAATTTGAATTCAAAGAATTTTTTATTAACTCAGAATCAAAGTAAAAATTCATTGATTTAGATGAATTTTCTTTTGAACCAAAGTATTTTTTCGTCAAACTGTCGAAACACGGGTCGGCGAGAAGCTTTTCCGACAACCAGTCAGACCTATTTCTTTTCTCCGGAATCTTCCTGCCGCGCAACCACCAGCCAGCACCGAAATCACAAGACGTACCCAGCGTAGGAAATTTTCGACAGCTTTGAGAGGACAAACGACTGTGAACTCTTAGGTAGGTTTTTCAAAATTAATTTAATTTCAAATAAACCGTCTAAGTAACAAAATTTTTCAGGGCAATCATTCATCAAACTAATTGGAAGAGGTAACTGTATACCGAATGTTCCGGTCCTCCAACTATGCGGTTGCAATAGCTTCGGGCCGATCCTATAGAAGACTCAACATCTGGCGCCGAAACCCTTCATCAGTTGTTCGGATGGAATTGTCCGCCAACTAACATCGTCCAGTAAGTACTTTTCATGCAATGTATGCAAATGATTTTAAATTTTTTTTAATTGCCTTATTTAGCTTAATGTCGTTTTTTTAAAGCTTCATAATAAACCGTATTATGTGTTCTCTTCTTTATTTACAGATGAACCAAGAAATCAAGAACTTCCTGTGGAAAATCGATAATCTAAATGATGTACTTTAAGAGAAATAAAATGTTTTTATTATAATTGATTTCTTTTTATTTCTAATAGGATAAAAACTATTATGTAGTACTAGAATTTTTAGAAACCAAAAATAGATTTGAAAAACAAATACTTTTAAATTGAAACCCAAATACCGTAAGAATAAAGACAAATTTCATAAAACTGAACGAAAAGGTTTTTGAATCAAAAGCATTTAATTATTTGGAACAAAGAAAAAGTTTTGATTCAAAGGAAAGCATTTCTTCGAAACAAAAGAAAATGCAATTGAGTCAAAGGAATTTTTATTTGTCCCAAAATCAAAGGAAAAAATCCTTTGTTTTTGCGGCACTTTCCTTTGAAACTAATTTCTATTTTTCTGCGTGTAGCTAAATTTTACTAGCAGAATGGAACTTGAACACAAAATGATAGCGTAAAACTTACATCTTTTAATAGAAGATTTAGCTGAACTGCGTTAGTTACACGTATTCAAAAACCGAACGAAAACCTATCAAAAACAAATTTAACACAAGCCACCAATATTTAAAAAATTTCCCCGAAGTTTCAACAGCTGCTTTATTTACAAACACGGATCCTATGTGGCAAATTTTACCGACCAACATTTTTTTTGCTCGCAAAAGTCCCCGTTATCTGTGACGTTCGTTGTTTCCACAACAAAGAGGAACTCACGATGAGCACCCTCGAATCGAACATCACATGTGGTGACTCAAAGCACTCAAAGGCCACTGTCATGTGATATTTTTCTCCAGTGCATTCGATTTTGGATTTCAGGTAGGTGAAAATTTGGAGCTGCATTAAATTTGCCAAATTTTGGTAACTTCGGGTATTTAATTCACATTTTTCTTCTGTTCGTTAGCAATCATGGGAGCATCGGCATTGCCAATCATCATTTTCTCAGTCATTTTCGGCGTGGTTGGCATTGTTTTGCCAATCATTGCACCGAAAGGTCCAAACCGTGGGTAAGTCTGATACTCCTTCAATCCCTTTGTCGGACGAATGTCCTTGAATATTTCTGATGGAAAACTGATTGAAAAATGTTTTTATAGCATTGTCCAGTGTGTCCTGATCTTGACCGCGGCCACCTGCTGGTTGTTGTAAGTATTGAGTAAGATCCCGTGATATACTTTTTGTTAATACAATTTTTCCTCATTCGCTTAGCTGGTTGTGCTGCTACATGGCTCAAATGAATCCGTTGATTGGGCCGAAATTGCATCAGAATACCATTCTTATTATGGCCCGTGAATGGGGCAATCCTCTTCCCGACATGGATGGTTTCCATCCATCAGAGGAACACTAAAATATTTTCCGGATGTTCTGGTGATCCTTAGTAATTCCATCTCATTGAATGATTTATTCCATTTTTCAACGTACCAAGAAGCGGCGATATCTATTAAGAAATCAGTTTACAGGTTCTCGGAAAATAATATGTCAAAACAAAACAAATAGCCAACTTTCTGTTCGTGCCGATGAATGATAATAATCATTCAAATGTTTTTCTTTCACTGATTGTTAAAGTGTTGTATGTATTTCCTGTCACGATAACATTAAACAGAAATCTATGAAGAACAAAACTTTAAAACCAAAACAACTCAGTATTTCATTTCACAAAAACCTAAGATAAGTAAATGGTAAATGAAACAAAACTAACTGATCAGACAGCCAGCTAAACATTCATCATTAGCACCAAAACAAGGAAAAATTAGTAACGATCATTAACAATACCGAAAGCAACAGAGAAGTCACAGAGAGAAAGTTCATGTGCTCCACAGTAGAAAATACATATATAAAAAATATTCCATTACAAATTTTAATTTTAACGATATGGAAAGGAAAGAAAACATTTCCAAAACAGATTATATTTTCAACTAGATCAATCTTATCAGGAATTGAATTTTTATCAGAGATCATTATTCCAGTACCAACACGTGAAAAAAAAAAGTCTCAAGGTGTTTATAAAAAACTTGTTTCTTTGTTTTTTTAAACTGCTCAGTTGATTTAATTTCAATTCATTCCAAATTCATCCAATTATATACACGTCGCAGGTATTATTTTAAAACAACATAAATCTCTCTCATTATAACTCGCTGCTTTTGTGAAATCGGACAGTGCAGTTAGTCCGAACGTGGTGGTTTGTTTTTCTACCGACCAAATCGTTTGCCGAATTCCAGAGACACGAAATTGAAATTGGCGTGAGTTTTATCTGGCCATCATCATCGGTGCGAGTGTTGTCGCCATCGGGGAAGTGTTAATTGTTCCCCCGACAAACCCGAGTGTGGATAACGTGGGAGCTGTTACCGTTGGTTCCGGTGCTGTTTGCCGTGGGTAGCAGGATACAGGACGTCTCGGTGGATCGGTCGTTTGCGTTCAAGAGCGTCATCAGCAGCAAAGACTCAACTTGGTCGCCATCTTCTTCCAAGGACCACGTGGTTGCTGAACAAAAGAAGATACATGCAATTGAAAAGTGCAAGAACCTTTGTAAGTCTCTTTTTTCATTTTTTCACTATTCTCTCGTCTATTTATTTCCCTGTACATATTTTGAATTTTGGTTGCTTCGGTCATATTTTAAACACGGGCGACATTCGTGTTCCCGTGCAAAAATATGAACGAAGGCGGGGGGTTAAACTCGTCATCGGTGGACGAAAAGGAAGCCATGTACGAGAATGAAGAGCATTTGGAGGATTCAGACGATGCTGGTCCCTCAAGTGCTAATCATTCTCGTACGTCCAATAATTCTTCATCACCCACAGATGACAGTGTAGCTCCTCGACTCCGAACCTACACAGATGGTTCGTCTTTTTCTGGGCCATGGGTGGTTTTCATCCGGCCCAAAGCTAACGGCAAACAGCTAAACGTAGTGCAGATCACTAAAGATCTGGCGAGGTGGCCCTCCGTAACCTGCGTTACTAAGGTGCGACCAAACAAGTTGCGCGTTGTCGTGGACAATCATAAATCCGCTAATGAAATTGTTGCCAGCAAATTCATTAATTTAGAGTACCACGTCTACATTCCGTCTCGAAACGTAGAGATAGAGGGCGTGATCTCAGAAATGAGTCTGGAGGCTGGGTACGTTAAATCCCACGGCGTTGGTAAATTTAAGAGCCTTGATTCGACTTCGGTCGAAATCTTGGATTGCCGCCAACTCAATACTACCACCGTCGTAGAAGGAGTTAAAAAGTACTCGCCTTCAGCTTCATTTCGAGTGACCTTTGCGGGTACCGCCCTCCCTCACTACGTCTTGATTGACGGAGTTTTGAGGCTTCCTGTGCGGCTCTTCGTGCCTCGCCCGATGGAATGCAAAAATTGCATTAAATTGGGGCATACAGCTTCCCATTGTTGTAGCAAGAAGCGTTGCCCCAAATGCGGGGAGGTTCATGGGGATGGAGCATGCTCAGCAATAGAACAGAAATGTATCTATTGCGGGGGCTCACCTCAAGACATCTCCTTGTGCGAGGCGTTTAAGAGCCGCTGGGATAGTCAAAGGCGCTCTTTGAAGGAACGGTCAAAACGTTCCTATGCCGCCATACTAAAGGGCGCGGCGCCTCCGATCCAACCGCAGTCCAGTAACATTTTCACAGTGCTGCCAGTTGACAACGAGGACACAACAGATGAGGAGAACCCGTTTATTTTTGTAGCGAACTCGCGAAAACGTTCAAAACCAACTACTAAGACCCCTAAGATTCCGAATAAAATCCCGACAATCAGCCCTCCAATCAACATCACCAAAAAAGTGATTGCTACAGACAAGAAAAAACAAGTTCCTCCTGGATTCCGCGCGACCTTTTCTCCACAGAATAATTCAACAGCAGCTGGGACTTCAAAAGCTCCCGTTACTAATGCGGATTTGTCAGAATCAACTCATCAACCGGGACTTTTCAAGTTTTCTGACATACTTAATGGAATTTTCACGTTTTTTAACGTTTCTGAATCCATAAGAAGTATTGTTAGTGCAATGCTTCCTATGGTTAAGACATTTTTGAAGCAATTGATGCAAACTTGGCCCCTTCTTTCAGTGTTTATCTCTCTCGATGGCTAATTTACGCCGAGAGGTCGGAGATATCACTGTTTTACAGTGGAATTGTCGTAGTCTCGTCCCTAAACTGGACCCGTTCAAATTTTTACTTCATGAAACTAGTTGCGATATTTTTGCGTTGTCCGAAACTTGGCTTTCTTCACAATCTAACATCTCATTCCACGATTTTAATGTCATACGTCTAGACCGCGACGATTCTTATGGAGGGGTGCTTTTGGGGATCAATAAGCACCACTCCTTCTATAGAATCCACCTCCCTTTATCAGGAGGAATTGAAGCTGTTGCATGTCATACAACTATAAGAGGTAAGGACTTATGCGTTGTCAGTTTGTACTGGCCTCATAGAGTTGCAGTGGATCGACGTCACCTAGAGGACCTGTGCTCAGTGCTCCCTGAGCCAAGGTTGATCCTGGGTGACTTTAATTCGCATGGAACTGTCTGGGGAGAACAAATTGACGATAGTCGTTCTACTCTTATCTATGACATTTGCGACAGTTTCAATTTAACAATTTTGAACACGGGTGAAAAAACACGAGTACCTAAACCTCCTGCAAGACAAAGTGCAATTGACCTCTCACTCTGCTCAAACTCACTATCATTGGATTGCCAGTGGAAGGTAATCCCTGATCTCAATGGTAGTGATCACTTGCCAATCAAAATTACAATCACCAATGGGGTTAGCTCTTCAAACACAATAAATATGACATATGACCTTACAAGACACATCGACTGGAAAAAATACTCGGACGAAATAACATCAGCAATCGGTTCTACGAATGTTTTACCTCCTGCAGAGGAGTACCACTTTCTTTCACGTTTAATACATGAAAGTGCACTTTGCGCTCAAACAAAACCCATCCCAGATTCATCAGTTCCCCGAAGGCCTCCAAACCCATGGTGGGACCAGCAGTGTTCCAAGCTTTATAAGGACAAATCAAAAGCATTCAAAGATTTTCGGAAATATGGAACTCTCGCCCTTTTTGAAGTATATGTTTCCCTTGAAAATCAGTTTAAAAAATTGGTCAAGGGGAAGAAAAAGGCGTATTGGAGGAATTTTGTGGGTGGCTTATCAAGAGAAACATCCTTGAGTACCTTGTGGAGAGTGGCACGAAGCATGCGTAATAGATCATCTACGAATGAAAGTGAGGAATATTCACATAGATGGATATTTAACTTCGCGCGGAAAGTCTGTCCAGATTCTACGCCTGTACAAAAAATAATCCGGGATGTGCTTCCTGAAAGGTGTGGTCTGGATTCCAGTTTTTCGATGGTCGAATTCTCACTTGCCCTCCTCTCTTGCAACAATTCAGCTCCGGGTATTGATAAAATTAGATTTAACTTGTTGAAAAACCTTCCGGATGCCGCCAAATTTCGCTTGTTAAATTTATTTAATCAATTCTTGGAGCATAACATTGTTCCCCAAGAGTGGAGACAAGTGAGAGTTATCGCTATCCAAAAGCCCGGAAAACCAGCGTCCGATGCGAATTCGTACCGTCCAATAGCGATGTTGTCTTGTATACGTAAATTGATGGAGAAAATGATTTTGTTTCGTTTGGATAAATGGGTAGAAACAAATGGCCTCCTTTCAGATACTCAATTTGGGTTTCGAAGGGGCAAAGGAACAAACGATTGTCTTGCTTTGCTGTCTTCAGAGATACAAATGGCGTACGCAAAACGTGAGCAAATGGCTTCAGTGTTTCTAGACATAAAGGGAGCTTTTGATGCAGTCTCAATAGAGGTGTTGTCAGACAAGTTGCACTCCCGGGGTCTGCCTCCACTATTGAACAACATCTTATACAGCTTGCTTTGTGAGAAACATCTGAACTTTGCTCACGGAGATATTGCAATTAGAAGAACCTCCTACATGGGCCTCCCACAGGGTTCATGTTTAAGTCCACTTTTGTACAACTTTTACGTAAGTGACATCGATAGTTGTCTCTCTGAAGGCTGCACTCTAAGACAACTTGCAGATGACGGCGTGGTATCTGTCACAGGATCTTCCGAGTCTCATCTGCACAGACCTTTACAAGATACTTTAGACAGATTGTCTTCCTGGGCGTTGGGGCTTGGGATTGAGTTTTCCCCTCAGAAAACGGAGATGGTTGTTTTCTCTAAGAAACATAGACCTGCTCAACCGAAGCTTCAACTCCTAGGCAGAACGATCACTCAATCGAGGTGTTTTAAGTATCTTGGGGTTTGGTTTGACTCCAAGTGTACCTGGAGAGCCCACATTGAGTATCTGAAAGGAAAATGCCAACAAAGAATAAATTTTCTCCGATCAATCACAGGCACCTGGTGGGGAGCCCACCCAGAAGATCTTTTAAAATTGTATCGAACAACCATTCTTTCAGTGATGGAATATGGTAGCTTCTGTTTCCAGTCAGCTGCCAAATCTCACCTCATCAAACTCGAGCGTATCCAATACCGTTGTCTCCGCATCGCAATGGGCTCTATGCCCTCAACGCACAACATGAGTCTTGAAGTTTTGGCAGGAATACCCAAGCAACCAGAATTCCCTTAAAAAGGTTCCATAGAAGCTTAATCAGCTCTCGTTTGTGTCTGAAGAGAATGCTAATCAGCCCAAAATTTAAGTTCTTAAAGCTACTTCCAAGTTCGTTTAGGGGGCTGTAGAGAACGCTATTCAGCTTCTAAGAGAATGTCAAGAAACTTCTACGCGCCGAAAAAAAAATCCATTTGACAGATTGCTCTGACAACCACATTTCAGATTGCTAGGCTGCCGGTCTATCATGGTCTATCTCATTGATTTTAATTATATTGTTTTGATTACAAAAGCTGCTTACACGCCTAGAGAATTGAACCGCTGCCCTCTAGGTTGCAATGAAACTCACCAGCCTCTCGACCAATCCAGCAATAGCTAATTGCCACTGAAATAATTAGTATTTAAACTAAATGTCATTTGAGATGATTGAGTGGGTTGGTCAATAGAAGGTACCTTATTTCGTTCAAAGGACTTTCAGTACACAATATGAATCATAACAAAAATTCGCATCATCAAAAATTTATTCGAATATCTTATTTAACATTTATAAGAAAAATTCGAAAAAATCTTGAATTCCATTTGTAAATATCAGTACAGATATAAACAAAACAAATACCATGACAAGAAATTGACAGACATTTTTGACATGTCGCTTAGAATTCCCATATAGGTTCTTTAAAACACCTTCAAGTATCTTAATGGTGCGCTTTAGAATGTTACGCGAACGTTATCGACCTTCCTGAAAAACATTTTTGACATGTCGCTTAGAATTCCCATATAGGTTCTTTAAAGCACCTTCAAGTATCTTAATGGTGCGCTTTAGAATGTTAAGCGAACGTTATCAACCTTCTTGAAAAACATTTTTGACATGTCGCTTAGATTTCCCATACAGGTTCTTTAAAACGCCTTCAAGTATCTTAATGGTGCGTTTTGGAATGTAACGCGAACGTTATCGACCTTCTTGAAAGAAGTTCCATTAAAAGCGCTTAGAAGTTCTGTTATCGATAGTTTAACCTTTCTAAGGGCGATGGAAGTTCCTGAGTAACTTTTACGCGACAAGAGTCACCTGAGGTTCCCGTAATACATTTTTTCAGCCAAATGTGAACTTCGGAGTTCGGAGTTAAGTAAAAACGCGACTTTTGGTTGCTTGGGATACTCCCTTTGAAAGATCGATACAATCTACTATCACTTCGGTTCCTCATCAGGTGTGAGGTCATGAACCCATTGGTGATCGTTAATTTTGAAAGGTTACTTGAGCAAAATTTTCGAACAAGATTTATGTCTGTATACTATGTCCTCATGTCAATGCAGGTAAACCCTTCTTCGTACTCTCCAACTCGTGTTTTCAGCCCACACTACGATAATTCTTCTGTCCAGTTTGATTTGTCTATGCAGCAGGAAATTCGTGGAATCCCGGATTCGCATCGCCCACTTCTGATTCCAAGAATTTTCGAAGCTAAATATAGACACGTCGATGCTGACAAAATGTACCTTACCGATGGGTCTCTAATTGAGGAATCAACGGGATTCGGAGTGTTCAACGAAACAACTAGCGCCTCTTATAACCTCCAGTCTCCATGCTCTGTGTATATAGCAGAGTTAGCTGCTATTCACTGGGCCTTGGACAGCATCGCCTCACGGCCTGTTGGGCACTACTACATTGTAACGGATAGTCTAAGCTCAGTTGACGCAATACGATCAATACGACCGGGAAAGCACTCGCCGTTCTTCCTAGAGAAGATACGGGATACTTTGAGTGCTTTAACAAGACGTCGCTTTCCCATTACCTTTGTTTGGGTTCCCTCTCATTGCTCGATAGTGGGCAATGAGAAGGCAGACTCTCTGGCAAAGGTGGGGGCGACGGAAGGCGACACGTATCCACGTGAAATCGTCTTCAACGAATTCTACTTCTTGGTACGAGGGAACTCTCTTGTCAACTGGCAGCGCAAATGGGACGAGGATGAGGATGGTCGGTGGCTCCACTCGATTATCCCAAAGGTAAGCCTTAAACCATGGTTCAATAGATTGAACTTGAGTCGGGATTTTATTCGTATATTTTCCCGTCTCATGTCCAATCATTGTTCCTTAGACGCGGTACTCTATCGTTTTGACATTGCTGGCAGCAATTTGTGTAGTTGCGGCCAAGGTTACCATGACATCGAGCATATTGTTTGGTCGTGTGAGGTCCATCTTGTCGCCAGAACGAATTTAATAGACTCCCTTAGGGCCCGAGGAAAACCACCTAATGTTCCAGTTAGAGATGTACTAGCTGTGCTAGATTTGGACTACATGTTCGAAATCTACCTTTTTTTAAAAGCTATCGATCTTCGTCTATAATTTCTTTTTTATTTTCATATTTCCCTTTCTATCTTCCTTTCTCCTCTCACAAAGTGTTAAGTTAAGAAAACAATTGTAAACAACAAAATCGATTTTGGCTCCTTAAAGCCTAAAGGTATGAGCCGTTTCAAATAAAGAATTGTTAAAAAAAAAAAAAAATAAATCTCTCAACAAATCATTGATAATTACAACATCTATTTTTATATTTAAGATGAAAAACGAGTTTTTTATCTATTGAGAACTCATTTGGAAAGTCATGAAAAGGTTTTGGTTTCGTGGCTTCTTTGTGTAGGCAAGTTCGTGTATCAGCGTTCTCTATCGGCATGAATAAACCCTACAGATTTAGGATCACATAAGCCAAACAATATTAGTGGGAGATGGAAAGAAAATTGATTTCCATCCCCATTACATTTAATGTTAATTAATACAGTAATTATGACAAACTGTTGACTTCAACAATTGCTAAGCATTATGAATTATTGTACGTTCAGGCGGTCTACAGAAGACCAGCGATTTGAGTCATATGTACACAGTAAATGAAAATTACCGAGTTCGGTAATTTTTTTACCGAAATCCTAACATGTGTAAATCGTTAAACTGTTCGGTAATTTTTCCGGTAAAAAATAAACGAACATCGGTAAATCGACTCTTCATTTACCGATGTTCGTTTATTTTTTACCGAAAAAATTACCGAACAGTTTAACGATTTACACATGTTAGGATTTCGGTAAAAAAATTACCGAACTCGGTAATTTTCGTTTACTGTGTATGTATGTATTCTTAGACAAATCTAACCATGTACACAGTAAACGAAAATTACCGAGTTCGGTAATTTTTTTACCGAAATCCTAACATGTGGAGTTCGTTAAACTGTTCGGTAATTTTTTCGGTAAAAAATAAACGAACATCGGTAAATGGAGAATCGATTTACCGATGTTCGTTTATTTTTTACCGAAAAAATTACCGAACAGTTTAACGAACTCCACATGTTAGGATTTCGGTGAAAAAATTACCGAACTCGGTAATTTTCGTTTACTGTGTAAGTAAATATAAACTTAGAGAATGAAACTTGCATTACTATACTTCTGTAGACTTTAAACATTCTTGTCGGTTGATTTCTTCTAATTTTTTATAAGATTTTTTTTATTTATATTCATTGATAGTAGTTGTTCAATAACTTTATACGAGTTTAATACGTAAAGCAACACAACAAACTTTTAAAATCAATGCCCATTACGCTCAACTTGGTAAAGTTTAGGTTTTACTCGACGTTTAATCAATTGAAGCTCAAAGCACCTTAAGGCTTAAAGTTCATTTCTCAATTTTAATGTTTGAATATTAATGAACTTCATTAAAACGGGCCATAGACTACAGAAATGGCATGTACTAATTCGATGATTCCACAACTATTGAAGCAACAGCAACAACAAAACCCTCCTCCACCCCGGTTGGGGCTGAGTAAATGGTCTGAATTTTGTGCAAGCAGCACCATACACTATGCCGCAGAAGGTTGCTTGCACAAAAAATTTCGATCCCGACCGATTTTACTCAAACTGTTTGCGCCCGGCCGAAGTTTAATCGATTTTTCGGTTTTCTATTCTTCTTGCAAGTCAATCCAATATATCTTCTAAGTTTGAAGTTTTTGTTTCAAAAAATTATTATTTTCCGTTGAAAACATTTTTCTTAGGTTGAAAGAAAATTTACTTTGTTTTAAAAGAAATATGCAATTGAAAAAATGTCTTGAATCAAAGAATTTGTTTCAAATCAAAGTCCAAAACTATTCAATTCAAAAAAAAATAATTCTTTCCTTCAAAAATTATTCTAGAATCAAAACTACACAGTAAACGAAAATTACCGAGTTCGGTAATTTTTTTACCGAAATCCTAACATGTGGAGTTCGTTAAACTGTTCGGTAATTTTTTCATGGCCGAGAAGTGACAGCTGTCAAATATTACGGACCTAATTCTGTAAAAATCACCGAAACTCGGCTAATCAAATCTTTCATCATCTGTCAAAATTTTGACAGTTGTTAACGTTCTATTACCGAAAGTCGGTACAATGCCACCGAACTGCCTGTATTTATTACCGAAAGACGGTAATGTTTATCCGAAAAACTATAAACGCTCGGTAATATATACCGATGAACCCGTAAAGTTTACCGAAATACCTTAAAATTATTACCGAAATACCTTAAATAATTACCGAAATACCTGTAATTAATACCAAAATATCTATAACTATTACCGAAATTTCGTAATTTTTTTACCGAAAAGCTTCAAAACTTCGGTATTATTTACCGAACCCCCGGTAGAATTTGCCGAAATATTTGTAATAATTACCGAAATGCCGGAAGATAGTACAAAAATACCTGTAGTTATCACCGAAATAACGATAAAAATTACCGAAATTCCGGTAAAACTCACCGAAACACCGGTAAGACTTTCCAAAAAAAATTGAAGAAGTTCGGTAATATTTTCCGAATAACCGGTGATTTCTACCGAAAAATCTGTAATCATTACCGAAACTCCAGTTATTTTTACCGAAAATATGTATTTTTACTGAAGTCTCTGTAATGCCGAAATGCCGGTAATATTTACCGAAAACTGTAAATTTTTGGTTATTTTTACTGGAAACGGTAAAACGTTCGGTAATTTAAGCTTATGATGCACAACGTATTACGCGAGACGATTCGAGTCTCAAATCATTTCGCGTAAAACGCTGTGGACCATAAGCTTAAATTATCGAACATTTTACCGTTTTCGGTAAAAAAGAACCGAACATTCAAAGTTTTCGATAACTACCAGCATTTACAGAAGACGATTCTTATGAGCACGGATGACTTTTAGAGAGTATGTCGAGTTAACATTTTTTTGCCTGAAGCGCCTTCGACAACAGCATCATATCAAATTTGTAATAATAGACCTAAAATGAAGATAATTGTGGGTTAATGTGAAAGTAAACGCATTTCAAGATCATAAAAATTATAGACGGATAAAAAGGCGTTGAAAATGAAAGAGTTGAATTCTACATAGAAGCCTTTTCATCCCATGTCATCAATTTGATTGGCACTGATAAACTATTTCGAAGTGGTTCTGTCATATAGAGTTGACCACATCACTCCAAAGAAGTTCACAAAGTTTAAAGTCAGAACCAATCGTTGATGACATATGTTATGAAAATACTATATAAACTATAATTTTCGATAATTTTAACAGAAAACCGTAAAACGTTTGATAATTTCAGCAGATGATGCGATTCTCACAACATCTTACATAATACGCTGTGTATCATATTCTGACATATTCTTAGTTTTCGGATCATTCAGTAAAGTAATGTTATGAAAGATAGTCGCGTTCGTTCTGTGGTGTAAAAAAAATTGTGATTTTTGTGAATCGTGATTTCGGATGTTTGCTACCTTACACGGAGTCACTACACCGGCATTTCCAGAAGACGCTTCAATAGTTTTTTTTTTAATTTTGATAAACAAAGACGGGCATTAGTGGCTCAGTCAAATCGATGGTTTTGATTAAAGCGCATTCTTGGTCATTCGTTACGCGACTCATTTCACATCGCATGCCGAGCGAAATTAACCTCATCGTTTTTTTTTTTTTGGTTATTCAGTGTTCTGTCTTTCCAGTCGCCAACATATGTAGGTAGTATACCTTACCTAGTTGAAAATGATGCCATCACGCTTAAAAATAAAAAAATACTGAGTGGTATGCGAAAAAACTAAGTCATGCTTTTTATTATGAAGTTACCACTTATCTACTTTTACACACGTTTCTATTACTTTTTTTTGTCTTGCAGCGATAAGGTTCGTTGTGTCTTCATTGGCCCTTGAAACCTAACCCTAACTTTACCCCAAATTTAATCAATTCCACTGTCAGTTGGATGCTTTTCGAGAACGCGAAATAAACTAGTTTGAAACTCGAAGCACGAAGTAATGACGACACGAACTGGCAGTCGAAGGATGCTGCTCTACCTTCTGACAATCGACGATTGACGTGAATTCGACAAACACCTTTCCATCATTTCCAGACTATGCCAGTAAGAAAAGGAACTTTGGTTGGTTGAAGAATTCCATTATTTTTTTTCGGTGCCACCGAAAGTGATGTTGACCTAGTAGAAACGTCGGGACGGCCGGGTAATAGTGGAACCGAGCACGGAGATATATAGTGTGATCCAGATCTTTTCAAGTAACTTGCACATTCAGCTCAGATGTTAAAATCATAGGCTGAAAGAAAAAAAATTGAACATAATATTTAAAAAAAAAAAAGATTAGTTTTATGTATCGTGAAAAGAGAAGTTACTTACTACCGGAAAGAGTTTTCCAGCAATAACTATAAAAATCGAAGAACCAATAAGGGCTGTCCCAACGGTAGATGCAAAACACGGTTTTCGACCACGCTAAAACATTTCGGCTGGCACCGGTGTTGTAAATTGCTGTTTTAGCACAGTTATCGATTTCAAAATTCCCAACAGTTAGAGCACCTGCAACGGTTCAGGCGTAAATATTGGTTTTAAGTATACCAGTTTAAGCAAAATTTGAAATTTTAGAATCGGCTAAAACACCCACTCCCCACCGGTGTAGGAGCAAATTTAAAACGGAAACACTTTCATTGCAGACACTCAATAATTGAGAAGAAAAAACCCATGTTATTGGAAAAATTGCATAAGTTTTGAGTTTCAAGGTTAGTTGTCTTAAAATTAATTCTACGAATATTCTTTTTGACAGAACAATGATTTCAACTATTCTACCAGGATTTCATTAATTTAAAAGCAAAAATGACTACACAACGAGGAAAAAAGGTCAATTGAAACAATTCTTCAAATAATTCAATCAAATTGCTTTGAATCAATGGAATAAAGTTTTGTTGAAATGAAATGAAAAAGCAATTTTTTTTCAAGTTATTGCTGACATTGATAAAGGAAACGAGAAATGTTCATCCCAAAGTCAAAGGAAATTTTCCCTTGATTTGTCGACATTTTTGTTTGACAAAAACTTGTTTCACTATTTGTAAATTTATGTATGGATACAGAAAAATATGCTAATATCGACGAAAACTCCGAGCAATCCATACGAAACTAAAAATCCCTCAATATCTCAAATGAAACAAAAATTATAGAACAAACGATAAACATTTTTTTTACCTCATTGAAAAAGTATTAAAATTTTCTTTTCGTTTATTTTTTTCAAATTTTAGAACGCTGACTGGATTCACTAATTCGTCGAGCCCAAATGAAAAGCTTTTTATTCAATTATATTAAATCGAGAATAATGTAACATGTATTATTTATACTTGATATGGTTTTTATTAACATCTATTCTCAATTTATGTTACGTATAGGGTGGTTGAAGCAAAAAAAAAACATTCAAATAATATCTCAAAAAGAAACTATTATCACACCCAATGTTACCCAAACATGTGTGAAAGAAATCATTGTTGGCTAAAATTTTCTCACCGTGAACTAAATCGGTCTGTCGTATATTTTGAAATCCTGTTCCAAATTTGCATGAATTTGGAACAAAGGCGTATAACTGTTGGGAATTTTGAAATCGATAACTGTGCTAAAACAGCAATATACGCCACCGGTGCCAGCCGAAATGTTTTAGCGTGGTCGAAAACCGTGTTTTGCATCTACCGTTGGGACAGCCCTTATACGCCTTTGTTCCAAATTCATGCAAATTTGGAACAGGATTTCAAAATATACGACAGACCGATTTAGTTCACGGTGAGAAAATTTTGGCCAACAATGATTTCTTTCACACATGTTTGGGTAACATTGGGTGTGATAATAATTTCTTTTTGAGATATTATTTGAATTTTTTTTCGCTTCAACCACCCTATACGTAACATAAATTGAGAATAGATGTTAATAAAAACCATATCAAGTAGAAATAATAGATGGCACATTATTCTCGATTTAATATCATTAAATAAAAAGCTTTTCATTTGGGCTCAACGAATTAGTGAATCCAGTCAGCGTTCTAAAATTTGAAAAAAAATAAACGAAAAGAAAATTTTAATACTTTTTCGATGAGGTAAAATAAATGTTTATTGTTTGTTCTATAATTTTTGTTTTATTTGAGATATTGAGAGATTTTTAGTTTCATATGGATTGCTCGGAGTTTTCGTCAATATTTTTATTTATTTATTTTTCTGTATCCATACATAAATTTACAAATAGTGAAGCAAGTTTTTGTCAAACAAAAATGTCGACAAATCAAAGGGAAATTTCCTTTGACTTTGGGATAAACATTTCTCGTTTCCTTTATCAATGTCAGCAATAACTTGAAAAAAAAATTGCTTTTTCATTTCATTTTAACAAAACTTTATTCCATTGATTCAAAGCAATTTGATTGAATTAATTGAAGAATTGTTTCAATTGACCTTTTTTCCTCGTTGTGTAGTCATTTTAAATTAGTGAAATCCTGATAGAATAGTTGAAATAATTATTCTGTCGAAAAGAATATTCGTAGAATTAATTTTAAGACAATCAACCGTGAAACTCAAAACTTATGCAATTTTTCCAATAAAATGGGTTTTTTCTTCTCAATTATTGAGTGTCTGCAATGGAAGTGTTTCCGTTTTAAATTTGCTCCTACACCGGTGGGGAGTGGGTGTTTTAGCCGATTCTAAAATTTTAAATTGTGCTAAAACTGGTATACTTAAAACCAATATTTACACCTGAACCGTTGCAGGTGCTCTAATGGTTTGAAACAGAGTAAATAGCAACTTGATATCGTGTATGTGATAAGTTTTTACGGATTATTAAAAGTAAATTGCATTTCGTTGCTGTCCGTTCATAGAAAATATTAAGTTTGATTATGGAAGCTTTACGTTTTTTTAACGTAATTAATTCATATTTCTTAAACATGGATTGTTCTCTTATTCTATAACACAACTTTCGTGAAGCAGTTAATTAAGTAATCATTTATTTCTGTGAATTATAATGTATGTACTTGTACATTAGACCGCTGCAGGCTTTGTATGGGAAATCTGAAATTTATGAGTTATTACAACTCCCATACCATTTTTTGATGGTATTTTCACACACAAAAATCTCCGTAAAGTTTGGAAGCGATACATTGAGTCCTGATTTAGCGCGACGAGTTTTAATTTTGTATGGAGAATTACATGGAGAATCAATTTTTTTTATTCAAAAATCGTTACAGATTTACAGAAACTTCGGAAAAATAAAAAAAAAGGCTGAATACTATTCCTCGAATTAATCTCTACAAATGATGTAAAGGTACTATGATGCTTAGTTGTATCACAACAAAGATATTTGGAATTTAGAAAAGATTTATCAAAAACTCAGACGAGTTTGCTTCACTCATGGCATCGCTGGCTGAAAACTTGCATGCAAGTTATTCCTTCCCGGATCGAAGGAACGGTCCCGAATCGGTCCGAAATCGGTCAGAAATCAGTCCAAAGTCAGTCCGTTTAACAGGTGAAGATTTACAATGTTGAATTCTTCATAAACTAAGTTTAGTTAATTTACTTTACACTATGGTGGTATTATTTAGAGAAGAAGCATCATTATTACAGTAAAACAAGCATAACTTATATAATTTTCAATCGATTTCGGTAAACAACCTCTTAAATCATTTGCTTTAACTAATTCACAGAATCCACAGGAAAAGATTATTTTTAAATGTTATAATCAGGTCCGAAACCATAAATTAAGTTGATTTATTCTAAAAAAAATGCGTTATTTATCGTGTTTTCAATCATTAATTCACAAAAACTGTATGTATTGTGTTAAATTTACACAAAAATGAAGTTCAGATGATCAATTGCACATTTAACACTAAACATATCGACATTTTTTGTGTACCTGTTCATACCGCGAGCGGTCAAATGACAGCAAACACCTCTTCCGCTTAAACTCTCTTGTTTCTCGACCGATTTCTACAAAGTTTATAATTTTGGAAAGCTCGTGAATTGACTCAAATACAGTTTTCAGACAAAATTTAACTTCAATTATTTTTCTCAAAGTTATTCAAAGTCGAAGAAAAAAACAATCGAAAAAACAGGCTTCGGGAAAAAGTTATTAAGTACTCGAAAAAATAAAATTACTTAGTGCCTGAGAACGCTGAAGTTAGAAGCTATATGTTACACATATGGAAATATTTTTTGAAAATTTCTTAAGATCATGGTCACTAAAAATGTAAAAAACTGGTAAACCGTAATTTTTAATAAATCAACCGCCAAAGCTGTTCCCGTTACATTAGAAAATTTGTGTAAAGTGAAATGGAAATTTGACGTAATTTGTGACATTTTGGCATCTTTAGATTTCTAAAACACGAAACACAGAATTTTTGACGACTTTTCAAAGGTAGCTGTTTCTTTTTTAACTTTTTATCAATCTGCCTTTTTTGAGACTATTCTAGCACCTAGAATTGGCTTTGCACTGGATCGCAACGTTCTCTGGCACTGAGTGAAATTCTTTTCGAGTCCTTAATAACTGATTTAGAGCCTTTCCCGAATCCTGTTTTACGAATTTTTTCCTTCGACTTTGAATAACTTTGAGAAAAATAATTGTAGCTGAAATTCGCATTTAAGTCACATTACGGGCTTTCCAAAACTATAAACTTTGTAGAAATCGGTCGAAAAACAAGAGAGTTTTAGGGGAAAGTGTTTACCGTCATTTGACCGCCCGCGGAATGAATAGGTATACCACATGCGTAACTTTATCTTATTTTTCAACTTGGTTGTGAATTTCGGAAACGTTTCACCACATCTATCACCGTATATCTTCAATGATCTCAAAAAGTTTGTATTTTACTTTCTACATAGTGCTGTAGTTTTTTTTCTATCTGCGTTACCCGATTTAAAACGCCTTTGTGTATGAAACGCAGTAGCTTGTATTCAAGTATTTAGCTAGGAAAATTGCATGCAAGTTCATGATTCCAGTGCTGCTGACAGTTTTGACTGTTGATCTACTATGAATGATTTTTATTTTACAGATTGCTTTAACTTTTTTCTGGTAGCATCTAGCTGAAAGTAACCTTAGTAAAAATTGAAGTTTAAGAATACAGTAACCCAATGAAGAAGTTATTTTTTGCATAAAACCCTAAATCGCTTCCCTAGCGAATTTTATCTAGAAAAAAAAATTTCCCCATACTAATTTCCATACAAATTTAAAAACCGTTGCGCTAATTCAGGGATGAACCAAATCATCTTCTATTTAACACAGATGATTGGAGAGCAAAAAGGAATCGGAAAAACACATGGGAGCAAAAAGTCAGTTTTTGCAGCGGTCTATTGTACATGCTTTCGAATAAACGCATTTTCCAGATTGCTATCTTATCCTTATATTCATCGGTCAATTTTCACTCACCTGGGACGACGAGCTTAAAATTATCGTAAAAAACCACTGTACTAATTTTCTATGCTTGGTGATGAAATCCAACGGTCTGGTGATGATCATTGATTGCCTGAGAAGCTTATCAGTCCGAGCTATACCAAGAACCAGAAAAGATCTTTTCACGCATAAACTATATTAGATTTGTCACTGGTAATCGCTTCAAGTCTGGGTCACATAAAACCTCGGGCGCTGCAATTCGAACCAGATATTTTCGGAACCCGAATCAAGCAACTATAGTGCACTTTATTGCCCGATTGAAAAGTGGAATTATAGCAGAACTGAGCTGGGATGGGGTTCATCGATGGTATCCGATCTTTCTGCCATGATTTCCTTCTTGCCTCTGAATGTGGTGAAAGGAGTGACTGGCTTTGGTGGTGTAGCCGGATGAATGGAAGGAATAGATTTCTGTTTCCATTTCTGGCAGTATCGGAATTGTGCTGCATGACTTCGGCTCTCCGGTGTCGGTCTGATGTCCTTTTTTCTTTTTTCTTCGCTTCTAGTTTTTTTACGCCTCCCTGGACAAGAATATAGAAAAGAACAATCAGTTCAGTAGTCTAATTTTCACAGAACCAACTCCACTTACCGGAATAGCCACTCAGTGAAGAAGATACCTCATCCAGATGTATGATGAGCCAGATGAATCGCTACCCTTTTCCGAAGCAGAAATGTTACCGCTCACGTTTAGAACCAGTTTCCTTCAAGGCAAACGTTCCAGAAGTATTTTTTGAGTTTCTTTGAAACTGGAAGCAAAAAAGTAAACATTGGTAACACTGTCTTGCTATTAAACGAAATTGTTGTCCGGACAACTTACCTTTACGCTCCCGAAGTGTAGGTTTATGCTTCTAGCTTTTTCTAAGACGCTGCAAAATACTGATGCTGAAAGACTCCAAGATGAAATTCTTCTTATAAACTAAAACACCGCAGTCGCGCAAAAGTGGAGAGTAAATAAACAAACGAAAATGTAAACGGGAGGACTGTGGGTCGTGCGTGGAAATCGCTCGTAATGCTTGTAACACAAAATTGGTTTATAACTGATTGTATCACGGGAGATTTTATGAAATGATTCGACACAATAAAATGAATCGTGCATAAATTTAGCAATATTTTGACAATATAAGAGAAGATATTCATTGTCGTACTAAATAGCTATTTCGTTTGTTAGTTTATGAATCTAGCAGCGTAACTTCTTGTTGACTTACTAAATTAGAGAATTTATTTGAATCAAACCTTTTTTTTTAATTTGCTTGTCCCGCTAGGGGACGGCTGAATCAAACCTTTACGAAAAATGAACTTATAGCTTATATGGAGAATATGTTAAAACACAACCAATCACCCGGCTTGCTAAACGGTTCCAAGACATCCTTCAAAGTCATATTAAAAATCACGTGTTTTCAGAAGTAATAATTTTTTCAACTGAAAAATGTAAAATCACGTGTATTGAGGTTATATTTTTTAAACTGTGTGTGCATGTACCCCTCTGGCACCAAGTGAAACACACAATTGAAATCAAGTTCAATTTAGAGAACTACTGGTGGCAGAGGGCTATAATAGCATATCTTTGAAGCCAAGGGGGCAGAGTGCCAATATTTAAAATAGTGAACCACTTGAATAAACGTTTAAAAGGTAACGTGATTTTAAAAAAAATGTGTCTGACTCTAAGAGCATCAAATGGGCCTTACTTTAAATTGCGGGACAATTCAATTTTACAAAACTTCTTTGTTTGCTCATCGAAAGAATGTACGTAAATCAAAATGCGGATTCTTAGCAAATGGTTGAAAAAATCTCCTACTGAGAAACTTCAAACGACTCACCCGTAGAAAATTCCTGGATTCATAATGTGAGTGTGAGGCAACCTTGGGCTGGCGTACTTTTTTTTTAAGTTTGGCAATTCAGGTGATTGGTTCGATGTGTGCGCATTCCATTACCCACGTCATTTTGCTGATTCCAGTTTTATGGAAACCTGTAGTGTAATATAAGTAAGCGGTTTAAGACTTTATAAAAAAAAGTTATGAATTGTAAAAAAAAAAATGAAAGAAAGCTAACATTTGGCTTTTAAGCTAACCTTTGTAGATAATTTCATAAATATGTCATTCGGCTAATGGTCGTCAATGTCAATCATCTATTGTTAACGATTGGTCACTATACAAATTTGATTTTCAACAAATGAATTTTAAAGCTTGAAATTTCTTTTAAAATTAGTAGGTACTTACCAAATATTTGGCGGACGTCACTGTCGCAACAGTCGTACTTGTGCCACGCAGTATACCAGTACTACTGTCATTTATAGTTGATTTGGACGGTTGTTTCATCAGCAGCAAGGGACTTCGTACCAAGAACCAAGGTAGGGCACGGGTTCTCCCAAAATAAAACATGTTGGGAAAATCCTTCCTGACCAAAATGAACCAAATAAGCTGAAAGAAATGGAAGCAGTCAAACATCGATATTTCATGAAGTTTTTTTAATTATTTTTCTTTCGCGGTTCTGATTCATCATTCTTGCAATAAATTCACCGGACTTGAATTATAATAATAAAAGATTTTAATTACCGAACTCATCCGGAAGGCATTCTTCTTCATCTTTTAAGGAATTCGCATATCTGGGAAAAATTACGACATCGGAAGGTGCTGTTCCGAAGAGATGAATGTTAGAATTATACACCGGAAAAAAGACGATCAACGGGGAGTTTCAATTCTGTTCAGCCTGATTCCGATAATTGAGCTTCATCTGTATTTCGGAAAGCTGTCGCTTTCAATAAGAAAACAACAGCGACTTACCCATAGCTTTCTCCGGATATCGTCATCGGATCCGTTTTAATAGTCGGTCTTGGTCCACTATCGGTAGTAGCCGTTTTTGGACAAGACTATTGAAAATTAAAGAATCCGGTACTTTACGGCACTACGAAAACAGAACAACCGCTGGTAAAAAGTAAACATTTTCTTCTTTTTACCTCTCTTCAGAACGACCGCGGTTCGTTTCTTTACTGCGTTGCGGTACTCAAATTTGAGCGCAATAATTTGAATCAATTTGACCGTCCTCTCATTCTACATTATATGCGACCACCAATTGTACTTACCAGAAATTATTATTATTATCCCCACAATCTAAAGACGCAATCAATAATTCACAACCTCAACTCAACACTCGAAACCGAAACTTTCAAAAAATGGCGCCGATTGCATCTCGTTCCAGCACACGGTAAAACCAATCGTAAAAACATCGCGGTTATCAGAGAGAGACAGTTGCACTCAAAGCTGCCAGAAACGGACGCTCGAAATTTGACGTTTTAGATAAAATCGACTCTGGTTTACAGTTTTCGGTGTTTTTTTACCGAAAGTTTACGACAAAGCGATTTGTTTACATAAAAATAAACGAACCTCGCTAAATCAAGAATCAATTTACCGAACTCGGTGAAAACAAGACGTCAGATTGATCAATTACCGAGATTTTTCGAATTACAGAATAGGTTCTGTAAACTAAATTACCGAACTCGGTAATTTTCGTTTACTGTGTATAATTCATTGATTGAAAGAAAACAGGAGTTTGATTCAAAAAACTGAATGTTTTGAATTAAAGTCAGATTTAATTGGTTCCAAAATCCAAGTTTTCTCTGCGTGTATCACTTGCTTTCAAACTGATTTTTTGGTTGGCCTACTAATACACATGTAAGCAACGGAGTAGTATACCTGAAAATCTAGCTATCCTGGCCCTATATGTCGTTCTTAATTTTGGGTTGTTTTGTTTTTGAGTGTGGGGTTAAATAAAATGATAACAAATTAGTTTTTTTTTGTGTGTAAGCCTTGTTTTGATTCGCGATTCTGCAGAATTTTTTTTTGCTGGAACCATTGTAGTATTATGAATTAAATTATTTGCCATATTAAAAATGATCCGGTTGTCCAAAATATTTCAACCTACGCTGGTCAAACCTAAAAATGCTATTGTCAAGAATCAAGATATAACATCCAAAAGCCAACGGGTAAAATTTCACCATGTGCTGATGTTTCAAATAACGTTTATTTGTAATGTGCTAATCCCAAAGCTTTCATCTCTCAGCTTCTGCTCGAACAGGGCCTGGTCCGGCAAGCTGGAAATGGAACGTTTTATATGTTACCCCTGCTGCAGCGCTCCCTTCAAAAGGCGATTGATCTGATCGATGGTTTTATGCAACAGCATGTCGAAGCACAGAAGCTAACTCTACCCATTTTAACGTCAGCCGATTTGTGGCGGAAAAGTGGTCGACTGGACAGTGCCACCGGGGAGCTGATGACCACCAACGATAGACACGATAAACTGCAGATACTGGGACCGGTATGTTAAACATTTTGTTTATTTCTTGTTATAAACGTTACATTTAACAACAAAAATTTACCCTTTCAGACCCACGAAGAAAGTATTACTGCTTTGTTGGCGGCTATTTCGCCGGTTTCGTACCGCCAGTTTCCCCTCAGGCTGTACCAGATATCAACGAAATTCCGAGACGAAATGAAACCCCGTTTCGGGTTGCTAAGGGCTAAAGAGTTCATCATGAAGGATTTGTACACATTCGATGTAGGTCTAGCGGAAGCTCGCCGCACGTACGAGGAAGTTAACGAGGCGTACGCTAACATATTCAATGCAATCGGCGTACCGTTTGTGCGCGTTAGTGGCGACACCGGACTTATGGGCGGCTCTATGTCCCACGAGTATCACTTTCCAAGTGACGTCGGTGAAGATCAGCTGGTACGTTGCGACGAGTGCGGTATGAGCTGCAATCATGAGCTTTTTCACACTGTTAAAATTTGTGAAAAGTGTAATCATAAAAATGTTGTTCGGCAAATGGGCATCGAAGTTGGACACGCATTTATTCTTGAGGACAAGTACAGTAAAGTACTGGGAGCAAAATTCTTGAATGAAACTGGTAAACCAGAAACTCTTCAGATGGGTTGCTACGGTATTGGAGTAAGCCGGTTAGTTGCCGCAGGTGTCGAAGTTTTATCAACAGAAAAGGATATCATTTGGCCTTTCAAGTTGGCTCCATTTAAAGTTTGTATAATACCACCAAAAGTCGGTAGTAAAGAGCAGGAAATTGGAGACCGATGGCTCAGAACGATGTATGACGCATTAACGACTATTCCAAACCTACAACCAGATATAGTTGTCGATGATCGACCAAATATGACAATTGGAAAACGTCTCGTCGATGCCAAGAAAACAGGTTTTCCTATAGCCGTTGTGATAGGTCCTAAAGCTGTTCGAGAAACCAACGCCATATTCGAAGTTCACCACCTAGTAAAACCTAGCAGCTCGGAATTGTTTTTTTCCGAAGCCATCAACGAAGTTAGAAGGATATGTGATAATAGTTGATTAAACTTTTCGCTCAATAGATTACATTAAAGTGTTCAAAAATAAACTAATCTCTGTTAGAAAATAAGTTTTGGCCAAGAAAGCTAGTATGACGATGACAGTTGACTTTGTTCGGGAGCAGTTGCTTATAACGGAATGTATCTGAATCAGCGACACAACAAAGTACGTCACGACAAGCGTGATGTGGATGGCCATACCAGAATCTGTAGAATTCTGCTTCCAAATGATTATAGGAACCAGGAAAAATTTAGCGATGCTTGCCAGAATAACGCATTGTAACAGTGCTAGTGGGTAGGACTTATCGCCATCCGGTCTCGTTTCAATTTTATGCAGTATTTTTGTTAGAAGATGTAGGAAAGCGTATAGTAACACAGTACCTAAAACATTGAAGAAATATTATTGTTTTTCCTATACATTCTCCAAAAGACTCACCTATCACAATGTGCAACGTGGATACGTAGAAGCCCTTTTCGGCTAAAAATGGATCAGCTTGATCCGAGCGATAACGCACGTTTGTGAATTTGCCGAAGGTTTCCGTCCACAAACAGTACGCTTCGAGAAGGGTCAAAATAACACCTATCTTCCACAGGTTTTTGCAATCCGAATTGTACAAGATGTGCCTGTAGGCTGCCTTGGACAGTAGAATCAGATCAATCATTATGATGATCACTTCGAACTCGATGTATTTATCTGCTGGTTGATTACAATTTTCCTAGACAAAAAGAAAAAATAATGCTCTATGATACTGAAGATAATTTTTGCTAGTTATGTTTAAAAATAATACTTACACATTCAGTTATTTTGAGCACCGTGGAACTGATTCGTCTATACAATTCCGGAACCGGCTGACCACAGTTAATACAAACATACTGCTTATTATCGAGTTTTGATTTAACGGGGAAGAAATATTTTTTCATAATCTTCTTCATTTTAAGAATTCAATTTCAAAACTACGAATTTATCATTGGTTAATTTAATTAAAAGGAAGTTGAAATTCTGGTGAACCTTTAAAATATGGGCGATGGGCGATGGGCGCGCTCGCAACGAGGGTATACCATTTCTCGTGTGTTAAACAGAGAAAGCAATAGCCTTCACTCCAATTTCACTCCGATTGGGATTGGGCCTGCTAAAAAGAATAAAGCTTGCTCTTTACTCTTACACAGATTTCCATAAGAATGACAGCTAATCGGAGTGAAATTGGAGTGAAGGCTATTGCTTTCTCTGTTTAACACACGAGAAATCGTATACCGGGTTTGCGAGCGCGCCCATCGCCCATTAGCTGTCATTCTTATGGAAATCTGTGTAAGACTAAGAGTAAAGAGCAAGCTTTATTCTTTTTAGCAGGCCCAATCCCAATAGACAAAAAGTTTAATTTTTTGTACACAAATTGTACACGTAAAAATTGAAATAATGAATGTCAAAAAAAATATATTGTTAGCTTCAAGTACACAGCAAAAAATTTCTAAAAGTATACGCAATCTAAAATACGAGTGATCTACTTTTTGACCAGTGTAATTCAAAACTTATGTAATTTTACACTCTTTTTGATCTATTTTTGAATCATTGGTATAAACTTAAATTTGTATGATCTATGTTTACACGCCCTGATCTAAAAAATATATCTCAATATAAAATTACATCGAAAACAATATAAAACACGACAGATCCATTGTTTTCCTTTTTTTCGCCACGCAGAAAAATATATTTTAAAAATAATAAGATTTCGGCCAAAAATAATAAAAATTTTGGTTGGGAAAAAGCACAAATATATTTTTGGCCACACTGAATAAAAGTATCGTTTTGATTTAAAGTTATCGTTTGATTGAAAACGAAATACACCCTTTTTATAAATGATTCATCCTACTTTTCAAAATAATAAAATTTTAGGTAAAACACACAAAAAGTTTTTAGCCTAAAATTAAAAAAATTGGGGGTTGAAAATTAGCAGTTTTGTATGATTCAAATTCATTTTTTTTTTCAATTCAAACGAAAGCAAAATTGTTATTGGTTTTCGGATTTATTTATTCGTTTTCAAAGAAATGTTTTATGCTTCATTTATTCGTATTAAAACACCATTTTTCATCGGGAATTCTTCGTGTTCCCTCTTAGCATGTTATGGCCAAATCATCCTCACAAATCGCTGGCCAACCCACAGTTGTGTTGTAGCTGCTGTACGAATGTAATGCACCATGGTCCGCCTTACACAGTAAACGAAAATTACCGAGTTCGGTAATTTTTTTACCGAAATCCTAACATGTGGAGTTCGTTAAACCGTTCGGTAATTTTTTCATGTCGGAGAAGTGACAACTGTCAAATATTACAGATCTTTTTCGGTAAAAAATTATCGAAACTCGGCTGATTATATCTAAGATCATCTGTCAAATTATTGACAGTTGTCAACGTGACAGCTCGTTATATTACCGAACAACGGTGTTGTACAACCAAAATGCCTGTAATTATTACCGAAAAGTCGGTAATGTTTAACCGGAAAACTATAAAAGCTCGGTAGCATGTACCGAACAGCCGGTAAGATTTACAGAAATTCCTTAATAAATTACCGAAAAACCTGAAAATACTACCGAATTACCTATAATTATTACCGAATTATCTAAAACCATAACCGAAATACCGTTATTTTTTTACCGAAAAGCTGTAAAAGTTTGGTGTTATTTACCGACCGACCGGTAGAATTTACCGAAACACCTGTAACAATTACCGAAATGCCGGTAAATCTTATCAAAATGCCGATAAATATTACCGGTATTTCGGTAATAATTACAGAAATATTGGGAACTTTTACCAAAAAAACGGTAATTTTTACCGAAATTTCTGTAATTATTACCGAAATACCGGTAATTTTTACCGAAAACTGTAAAATTTTTCGGTAATTTTTACCGAAACCCGTAAAACGTTCGGCAATCTCAGCTTAATGCACAGCACATTACGCGAGATGATTCGAGTCTTCAGAAAACACTTCAATCGAGAAATTTCTTTTCTGAAGAACACACATAAACCAGGCTCCGTCAAATCGATTTTTTTGCCAAAAACGAAAGTTTCATCTTGAAATTTTCGACTCGTGTCATTTCACGTCGAACTTCATGGCGTCTGACAAGAAATGATACAAGTCGAAAATTTCGTTTCAGAAGACATCTCCGCTTTATGCGAAAATATCAATTTGACATAGTCTCTAAGGTCCTAAGGTGTGTTCTTCAGAATTGAAATTTTCTCGCTTGAAGTATCTTCTGGAGACTCGAGTCATTTCATGTTATGCGATGCCATCCTTAGCTGAAATTACTGAACGTTTTTCAGAGTTCGGTAAAAATTACCGAAAATTTTAAATACAATTAACTTAAATTTTTTTTTTATTCAGGATCTAGTCTCTCCTGTCGGAAGAAATGCCAGATAATGTTACATACATGAGGATGATAAAAACCCTGAAAGAGTAAAAAACGACGCACATGCTTAAAACCGTAAATTCTCATAAAAATCATCTTTTAGTTTACATAATTTCGCGAAAACATAAATAATTTTAGATCATTCTTGAAGTAAATTTATGACAAACATTATGTACAAAATCTAGTATCTCATTTGACATAAAGTTCAATTACAGTTGAATAACATTTTCGGAAGACACAAAGTTGCAAAAACCTAAAGAGTTCATTGAAAAATTCATCAATTGCGGAAATGAAAATCTCGAAGAGTTGCCCATTTTTGTTTATTTTTCGGTAATGTATTACAGTTCTAATGAAAATTAATACATTTCGTAATTTGTATGTTATCACGAACATAATATTAAAAGCTGACATTTTTATAAAGTAGTTCGAAAAAAATTTCTCTTTAAATTTATTTTCCATAATTCAGTTTCTGAATGATTTGATAAATGTATTGATAACGGTTGCCGAGTAAAAAATAAATAAATCTATACATCTCTTATACAAGAACCAACATCTGTATATGAATTCAGTATCTACCAGACAGAAAATGTGTATCTATGAATGATTCTGAGATTTCTTTTACAAAGATGTCCTTCCTTGATCCTTGTATGAGTGATACGACATATGGTTTGCATCATTTGTTCTCGGCGATCGTTTCGATCTTCCACACTTCGATGTCATGTTTTATTTTCCGTAGAGGATTGTTTTTCAATCCAATCCACATTGTTCAGAAAATCCGTAGTTTGATTTTTTCCCATTTGATAACATGCGATGCAGGGAGCTTTAGCTATAATTTCTCAATGCCTCCGCACATCTAGACCAAGATAATACAATATTCGTTAAAAATTGAGTCTGGAAGTAAAAAAAAAATTAACTTGATGATACTGTTTTCAAGTTAAATAATTCATTTGTTAAAACCTGTTTTCCATCCAGTAGGCAGTAATCTCATTTTGGAATTGAAGCCTTTATTTGAACGAGATTATTCCCGAATATGGATTTTGGAGTATTTTTTCCTTTCGTCGGACATAGTTTTACTAGTTCCACCAGCTTGAAGGAATCATTACTATATACATATACATAATAGCGAACGCTGTAACATTAACCAAAGATTAAATTTTCTTAAATCAAACATTGAGTCTTTGAGTTTCTAAAACGTGACTTAAGACAAGTTCTAGAAACCATAGCCAAATTTACATCAGAGTTAACAATGGAGTACTTAATTATATGCAGTAGACAATCAACAGACGATACAAATATTATGATAATAATTATTTTCATACTGGTAAAGGATTTGTAAAAATTAATAAAAAAGAATTATTATTTAACTTTGGATGAGTGAACTCAGTAGGTTCAAGCTTCTTCGACAGTTAAAAAAGAACTAAAACTTCAACTCAATTGAAATAAAGAAATATGCATGTATCTAAATTTGAAATCTGAATCGGAAACTGAAATCTGAGTTTGAAACTGAATCTGAAATCCTGATCTAAACGTGAATTTCAAATACAAAACTCAATCGGAATTCTCCGAATCTGAAATTGAAATCTTTATAGTAATTCAAATCTAGAATTTAAATTTAAATTGAACCCTAAATCTGGATCTCGGTCTGAAATCGTAATATAAATCTGGATCAGAATCTTAAAATGAATTTGAATCGATATGTAAATCTTAAATCTGAATTTAAAATCAGATTCGGAAACTGAAATATGAATCTGAACCTGAAATGTGGAACTAGATGTGAAATCCTGATTCAAATACGTATCTTAACTTTTAAACTGAATCGAAAATTTGAATCTGAATCTGAAAAATATAAATTAATTTGAATCCAAAATCTGAACCTCAATCTGGATGTAAATCTATAACTGAATCTTGATCTGAAATCTGAATCTATTTGAAGTCTGAAACTGAGTTTGAAAACCTGAATCGAAAACTTCATGTTCATATCCAATTTGAAACTGCATCGAAAATCTGAATCTGAAATTTTTATCTCAATTTGAATCTAAAATCTAAATCTGGAAATGAATCTGAAAGTGAATCGTTAATCTTAATCTGGATCTGAAAGCTCTATCAATATCTAGAAATGAATCTGAATCGAAAACTGAAACGTGAACTGAAATCTGAATTTAAAACTAGATCTACAATCTGAATCTCAAATCCTGATCGAAATATGAATCTTAAATCTAAATCTGATATGAACTTAGAATCGAACCTTAAGCTCAAACTAATAATGTTGATATTCTGAGCTATCGCTCACTAGATCAAACGCAAGTTTAAAACATAACCAAATCCATATTGGATTCATTGTTCTTTTAATCAATCAAAATTCAGTCAGTAACCAAATCCATATTGGATTCATTGTTCTTTTAATCAATCAAAATTCAGTCAGTAACCAAATCCATATTGGATTCATTCATTTTAATCAATCAAAATTCAGTCAGATCCGAGATAATCACAATTTTGCCTTCCCGTGGTTAGAATCGACACTGACGGCTGTCGAAAAGATATTTCTCGGCATCAAGCAACCTGAATGGAAATTGGTGTTATAGAGTTTTATTCTCTGAAAAAAAACTAAAACGAAGAAGAAGAAGCTGCCGGAATTGCTAGTAGTAATAATTATATTATAACACCTATTCTTTTCTTTTCTGTAGTACGAGAATTTCTTTTTCTGGGATGACTCATCCTTACTATAAAACATTCAGTTACAGAGTTCATTTTAATGAGATGCAGCATGAATGAAAGCAGGATAAAAATACCAAAAAAAAAACAGTATGTTCAAAACTGAATTTTAATCTGTATTAAAATGTGTCATCACAGGACTAAAACCGAATTCGAATCTGATCGTGAGCGTCGCTCATATATCTAATCCTAATCGTTTATATGAATCTACAGTCTGTTTTTTTTTTATTTGACTACTATCGGTATTTGAATATTTTTTCAAACACGAAATTAACACACTTCTCCACTTACCTCGGTGTTCATAGAAGGCAGGCTTCTTACAGGCAATTAACGAAAAATCCGATGTTACAGCTCCGGCTGGTCGATGCTGCCTACCACCATGAGCCGTGGCCGAGATTCGGGTTTTGATGCAATTGTCGTGACCTCCTCTCTCATACCGGGTGCTCTTCTCGTCACATCAGATACTCCATCCAGATTCTGATGATAGTTGATTACCGTCAATCGCATGTAGAAAGTAATCGAGAGCGGGAAGTGACATTCTGGTGTTGCTGTTTATTGTGCTGGAAATAATGCTGATTTGGATGTTACATTATTATCCAGAAAACATCTGCGGAACCAGCTGGTTATGACTTACGGTGTTATCACATCCGACACCACCAGCTCCTCCTGTTGTTGCTGCTGCTTTCACCCATAAACCGAATCAGCTACCGGATGCGAACCACACTGTGGCGATTTGGGATCAAATTCAGAAAGTTCTGGTTTAAAGGTGCTCGAAACTGTGTCCAACAATCCGTTCTTTGGCTTTGACCACAACCGCTGTTGTGTTATTATTTAATCTTCCGGTATTTAGAAACAGCACTTCTTCCGGATTATGCGGAAAACATGATCGCTGGAGCTCAGAATGTTGCTGCTATTGATGATGGAGGTTGTGATCGCCCGGAAGACGATTGTTACGACCGCCACTTCGGATAATTTCTGTGCCGGCGGTATTATCGTTTCGCCCTAAAAAAAGCAGAAAGAAAGAATTTTAGTTGATGCTGACGGAATTCAGCTGCTGTGCATTTTTGCTACAGCTGGATGAATGCTTTTACCGCAAGTGCGACGGCTGTTGATAATTTTGGTGTAGGTGATGCTGCCGATTAACTATTTTTAACATATTTTTTTACTTACCACGTTACCAGCTACATTCATTTACACCAAAATACATAATACATGCAAGCCACACAATTTCACACGCGAACCGACGAAAATGGCGACGCTTGTGTGGTTATAAATGGAGCACACGATTAAACTCGAGACGATTGAACACGGTTGTATGAGCGAGAAAGGAGGCTCAAGCGAGATGCCTTTACATTGAAGATACCAGAAAGAGACAGTTTTGACAACGACACATGACGGCAGAATTAATTTACAGTTTTTTCGGCGTTTTTTTACCGAACAGTTAATGACAAACGATTTGTTTACATACATCTAGACGAACCTCGGTAAATTAAGAATCGATCAACGAAGTTCGGTAGAAAATAGACGTCAAAATCATAAATTACCGATTTTTCCCAAATTACAGAACTGGTTCGGTAAAATAAATTACCGAACTCGGTAATTTTCGTTTACTGTGTACTTCATGAATGCACTGGCTCCGCATGTTAGTCCGTCTGTTAAAAAAAAAAACAAATTACCTCACTTAAACTTTAAATTATTGTACAAACCTGCTAGATGAGTTGTGGAATAAAAATCCGGAGGAGAGAATCGTGCTCGGCAGTCACAGTGGTTTCAAAAACTTGTTTCGGCTGCTGCTGCTTGCTGTTCAAATGAGAAAATTTGTTAATATTTTCTCAATATTTTTTTCTTTTTTTTATTTTGCTTTTCAATTCTAGACCTACTACACGTTCATTGAAATTAGCCGATTTTTGATTTCGAACTAAACCAAATTTTATTTTTATATAATAAAAAAGGAGTGTGTAAAAATTACAATATTTTATTGTTATTTCCGATCGATTTTTTTGTGAAAGCTATCGAAAAATCTGCATTGAAAATGTAAAATAAAATAACAAAACGTATTGTTGTAACCAACCCCCTGTCTTTTTCTGCGTGGCGGCATAAATTGTTATGTTTTTATCCGAGATGGTGGTTTATTGTGCGACAAGAAAAAAATTTGCTTCCGCAGTTAATTTAGTATAAAAACCGAACCAAATTCCTTCTAGAATTGAATTAAAAAATGGTAGGTTATAGTTATAGACGAAATGAAAAAAATGGAACTTCAAATTCCCCAAGTAACAATTTTAGTTTTATACTAATCTGCAAGCCCGCTATGAAACTGCGTTATAAAACAACTCCGAGCTATATAAACCGCATTAAAACATTTATAAAACACTTATCAGAGTAAAAAGGCCCACCTACAGAAGGTTCTGAAGAACAAATTTCAAGTACTTTATACAACCTTATTGGGGTTTCGTTGAGTTGTCAAGTTTTACTTCGAGTAAAAACATTTCTGCGTGAATGTTTATTTTTCGAGCAGATGGTTTTAAAATTGAATAGTTCAAGAAAAAATATTCTGGCCGAATCACTCACACGATAAGATGGTTCCATTTGGTCTAAAATAATAAAATATTTAGGAAAATAATAATAACTTCGATATTTTTCGACATTCACTGGCATAAATTTGATGCGCATAAAATTTTATCGGTTAATTTTTCAAAAAACTCGCCAAAAATACGTGCGCCAGTAAAGTTTTTCGAAATAAAAGTCTTAAATGCATAAATTTACGATAACAATCATCCAAAAATATATTTCGATTCCTGTATGTATGCCCATGTTGTGTATACATGATAATTTAATAGATTTTTTTGCATATAAAGTGTTAATTCTAGGTTTTCATGCGATTTTTTGAATGAAATGCTCAATTTTCGTCAAAAAATATGGCGTTCCGTCTTAAACAGCTATTTTACTTGTTGAAACTATTTACACGTCACGCTCGTCTCGGAAAGTGCTATTATAGGAACAGTTTTTCTTAAATTATAATAAACAAAGCAAATTTTCTTTTAAAAGTTCATGATTCCATTAAATAAAAGAAAAAACAGATTGCGATTCACTTTTTATTGTTATCATTAATGTGACTCACTGCATCTACACCACCATTTAAAAACCCGGATTCCACCGTAAAATACACAAGATTTTCTTTGGGGATTCGTTGGCGGATCATTTCGGGTATTTTGCTTGAGAAAAAGCATCCTATAGGGTAAACACTTCCTCCACCACAGCCATGAACACGGAACATCAAGCATCGGGGCAACTCCGCTGATTTGTGAACGGCCAGCGTCGGCAGGGGATGCATTTTCCCAGATATTACCTGCAGCTGAAAAAACAAAGATTAGAAACAACATAAAAGGATTATCAAGTAATTAAAAAGTACCTTTTGGTTGAGAAAATTGAACGCAAAATTTTCGTTGCCATCTGATAAATTTACTTTGTTGTTATTTACCTCTTGTTTTTTTCTTGTTCTTCTTCTGTATCTCGATCTGTTGACACTTGACATTTTGACCGGGTTTTATAGCGAGGTTTAGAAACTGCTTTATAGCGGCTTTCAAAACCGCTATAAACACGGAAGATAAAATATTCTTAAAATTGATTGAGGTTTTTTAAATTGGTTTTATAATCGTCGTGTAGATACTCTGAAGATAGATTGTGTAATGGTCTTGTCGAAATACGCTTCACAGCTATCAAGACTTCTGTAATTACATTATAAAACTTCCATTTTTGTCTATAAAACCATCAGGAGTTTAAAATGTTGCTTGGGTTCTCTTTCGATTGCAGGAATTGCTGTTTTATAAATGGATCAAAAGCCGAATCAATGTTGAATGTTTCTAATGTTTAGGGGATTCCGATTACTATGCTGTTCCGGAAGGATTCAAGAATGCTGCCTGACGCTGATCGGCAAAACATCGCCCTGTAGGGGATCATCGGACACAACCACAATTCCAGCTGCCAGTGATGGTGTGCGTTTTTTGAGTTTGCAGTGTATCGGCAATACATGTTAAATAAAATGACACATGTGGCGTATTTATTCATAAACAATTCCCAAAGTCTGATTATTTTAAAAAGATTTGTATAATAAACGCTAATATGTTTTGAAATTTACATCATTGTGTATTTTTACACGATGGTTTATGTCATCCGTTTTCGTGCATTGTTTTCGATCTAAATTTACACGCCTCAAAAATTACATTGTTGAGAAAAATACACCGTGGTAGAATTTTATATCAAAATTGATGTTCCGTTTTCGTGCATAGTTTTCGATCTAAATTTACACGATTTTTTCTTGCTGTGTACTTTATTTTGGGTAACTACTAACCCACATTGAAATATTTAAAAACAAATTTAACGCGTTTTTACAGAATCGCCGATATAGTTGTTTTTGACATTTCTCACGCACATTATAACTGACGTCGCACTGGCGTGTACGTACGAGAACGGGACAATAGTCCTATTTGTCGCTAGTAGTATTCGTGTCATAATTCAGGGCGTTTCACTAACACTTTTTCATTTTGGGAACAATAACCTCAAAAACGACTGTGTTCGTCGGCCGGCTGTTCGATTTTCACACTCCCCAATCCGGGTCTGTTATTTTTTCCGACTCGGCCAGTGTCCTAAAAGCTGTTTTGCCGGAAATATTAAGCATCCTTGGATCCATGACTTATCCCGCCTTGCCATCCAGAAAAATGTGCTGGATTCCCGCCCGCATAATCAAATATGATACGCTGAATCTTGAGTATTATTTCGTTCTGATTACCTTAATAGTAACGTTTCACATTGTGTTTTGGCTAAATGTGCCTTTGCTAAAATGGATACAATATCATTTCGGAAAGATACGGTTAATACTTCTTTAAGGAAATTGATTATTTTTGCAACACGTCGAAATGATAGAAAAATATTCGGGAAAGATAAGATTAATCATTTTGGAAATTAAAAGATTTTTTTGCAACGCGCATCGTATTTCCTGCTGTCACGTCAACAAACATGACCACATTTTCACCATTTTTTGTTTTCTGTTCCGAAATTGTGGGAAGTAGCGTACGGAACCACCGAAGACTACGCGGAAGCCGCCGGGGATGACGACAGGTACAAGTGATGAAGGTAAAGTAAAAATCTTTTTATTTAGAGGAAAATATATTAGTTGAATCCATTCTCTCCCACTGATAGAACTCAGCGAAGAAGGAATACCGGAAGCTGTGGCAAGCTAAATTCAGACCAAGCATGCAACATCTAGAAAGCGAAATGGTGAACATCTGGAAAATCCTTGCAATTTCAGGCGATGACGATGGAACCACGGCTGCAGGTGACCTCAAGAAAAAAACCGGCAAAAGCTCAGAGGAGGAAGACGTTCGCGGACTCAGGCGGAAAAAGTTACAATGTGGACAATCCAACAGCACCACATCTCAGTTTTCCGGTTTTATCTACCTCTCCGCCACCGTTTAAACATCAGGAGCAGTAGCACACGCGATCATCGCATATACAAGAATTTTAATTAAAAAAGGTGAATATTCAAAAGTTTAGTAGGTGTAAAATAATATGAAAAATAAAAGTTTATAAAGCTAATTTTGGATATTATTTTTTTTATCTTTTTATCAATACAACACGATATGCTGTATCGTCCTTTTTCTTATGAGACGATCATTCACTAAAGATTCTACGTATGATCCAACTCGCTTCAAAACGAGTAGAAAAAAGTAAAAAAAAATGAATGGTTACTCTACTTAACGACCCGTTCGCTGTATCGTAAAGTGCGTCCAAACGATTCCATTTCATGGAAAAAAGACTATCTTAATCGTACACATGCTTGTCCAACACCTCGTAAACAGAACAGAGCAGAGAACGAATTACACTTTTATCATTTCGGTTTCCGAGTGCACTGCTCAGCCGATCAACGTTCACTTATCTTTTTGCCGAGTGCGCCCGATTGCGGTTGCTCTGACGGTCGGGTGGACGTCGCTCGCTCTAAAGAAAAGAGAAGGAGCTGGCTAGAAAATTGTGCTCTAGCGACGCTGCTGTGCCGCTCAGTGTATCAAGCCAGAAAGATTTCAATGCAGGAATGTTTTCTTCAAAAAAGCCGTTATGCAGTGCGGAACAGTGCATCAGTTGAAGAGGTCCAATGTAGGTTTATGTATGAACTATTTTTGTACGTAGCCGGGCCGGGCACTTCCTGGCAAATTATTTGAAAAACATGATGAAAACCGGGCAAATAATCTGAAATTCTCCATTCCATAAACCGAGCAATATCCGGCCAAATCTGAGGAAATTCCAGACATTCATCTAGTGAAGAAAAACGACTTACAGTTTTTTTGTCGCAACACATCAGCAGTGTCAAATTTATGTTTAAAGCATACGAAGAAAAGTTTTGGTTTGATGTTTGATGAAATAAACTTTCACAGATCCAATTTTTGACAAACAATTTTAGACTGAATTCGATTTTCTTGTTTCATTTTCAAAATAATGTGGATGAAACTGGGCAAAATCCAAGTAGTTTTTTCACAATATCCGGGCATCCGCAAATTGCTGTTTACTTAGGTTTATGTGCTCTTGATATCGTACGTGGGAAGCATTAATTTACAAAAGCAGCAATTCGAAAAGTAACATTTACTCAAATTATCCAAAAATCTTTGCCTTTTAAACAAACCGTGAACATTACGCAAGAATCTGGGACAAATTTAAGTAATAAAACTTCAAAACTTTCACAAATAGTAAAATTTAGGATTTATCTTCCTTAACCGCTACGCTTTTGATATTTTTCGACCGAAGAAAGCTATCGTAGCTAATCATTTGTCCTGGTGCAGAACATTATTCTAGAGGAACTCGCTTAGGAATGAAAAGATAGGTGTTTTGGGCAAAGTTGTTAATTTGCATACTTTGATATAAAATTTAAAGGCGAGAGATTTAAAAATAGCGCGATAATAACAATAACTTTTTGTAGTGCATTTTGCAAGTATTTTTTTTTATTCAACCGTATCTTCTTGGGTTAAGATTGTAGAACTTTGATATGTTAAGCAAAGTTGTGTATTTTGTTGAAATAAATAACTTTGTAGAAGAAACTTAAGCTCTAATATGCTAAACAAGAAAGTTATGATTTATATCTCGCTATTGGTGGACTTCTAAACTTTTATATTTCATATAAAAATATGCGCTTTATTATACAGAACAATGTTGTCGAAAACACCAGCATTCTATCTTAACTACCTTTGGCGTTATTAATTTAGTTCCGTTAGATTTATGTTCTGCATTGTAAATTCTGACGCACTTCCAAACATCGATCCAGGCGCAACCGATGAAGACAAACCGAGTTTTCTGTAAAGCTTCTCTTTCGCCCGAGTGCGAACGAATTTATCTGCACCGGGACGCACTTCATCAGTTTGCTTGCTTCTCTTGCCCACACTTGGGTGGACGCTTGGTCGCTCTGGGAGGTAACGGAGCATTTTTTAAAGATTCTCCGTTTGGGAGAGCACAGCGAAAAAAATACACGCTCTTACTCTGAACGGGCAAATCTGAGGAGCGATGCCAAGCATGATCGTACATTAATAATCCAAAACTATAAAGCTAATCTTTCGTGTGTCTTAGGAAGAAGATAATGGAAATCGTTATTGTATAATACTGATTTATGCGGGAGGGATGAATCATCCTTCGGGATGAAAATCCCGAGAAAAAAGAAAAAAAAAATACAGGTTAGTTTATTGACGGCTTAGTCCAAAGCTTAATACCGCAATAAAATGCAATTTTAATTGTTCTTTATTGAATTAACGCCAAATGGAGATCAAAATAAAAAAAAGTCACTGCAGGTACGGAAATCAAACCTTCTCAGGCTACTAACCGCTTGACCACCAAAGAGTTGCTTGTTGGGATTGACAGCAACATCAACGTATGTGTTCCCGAAATTGGTAACAATACGGTACGAACGAATTCCGTGAATTTAAACAGATTTTATTGATCAGTTAAATTTCTCCTGTAACCGATACAAAATAGAAGAAAACCGCGTGAATACTCATTATTCCTGTATATCTAATTCTATCGCATGTTTAATTACTAAGGACTTACGTTTAGTGTTTTTATGGTATCTCGTTTGCTATCCGGAATGCGATGAAATACGGTTACGGTAAATCGTATTCAGTAATACCTAACATAAGTGCATGTGTAACGTTTCATTATTATGCTTATAGTTTTTGTTCGGATGACTTACGCTTGTAGTATGTGCCAATGTTTGCTTTCTGTCCGAAATTCGATCCAGTACGGTAATACGTAATCGTGCTGCGTGAGACCTAACATATATGATCAACGTTTCTTTATGTTGCAGTGCACAGTCTTAAATTCATGTTCATTACCTGTGGTACTAGTCAGTCCGTCTGTTTTGTACGTATGCCGAAGTCGCTAGTCTTATGAGTATCGCGTGAACTACTATAAACAACGGATTACGGTTAAGAACAAGCTCAGATTCCGAAACCTCGTATTAATTACCTTTTGTTGATAACAACTAGCAATGTCATCCATGCAAAGAGCCTATCAACTATCGCGTAAACTCAATTTAGCAAATTAAGCAACCGGAGAAATAACTTTGCCTTCGACGATTACATGCAGTTTTTGGCTGTGACATGCATCTGCTTATTATTCTTATCATCTACTTTCTATTTATCAGTACTTATCGTGAGCCATGGAAGGCGAGTTTTGGTAGGGGCTTGTTGGTAGCGGCGGCGCGTTCGTGTATGACGTAACAGTATGTAAGACTAAGCAAGAATGAAAATTACCCCCCAACTTAACAGTTTTTCACAATTAGTTTATTAAAGGCCGTTTACTTTTACAAAGTTGATACACAATTAAAAATTTTTATTAATAAATTATTTAATATTTATTCAACTTTCTAAAATATTTTTTAAATAAGTTCACGTGGACAGCCCGCATGAATCGATACTGTACAATAAGTATTACTATTATCTTCTTTCCAAGACACAGAAAAGATTACCTTTATAGTTTTGGATTATTAATGTATGATCAAACTAATCTTTTTTTCATGGAATGGAATCGTTTGGACACATTGTACGATACAGCGAACGGGTCGTTAAGTAGAGTAACCATTCATTTTTTTTACTTTTTTTTACTCGTTCTAAAAAGGTTTGATCAAACGTGTTATCGTTGTCTTATGATCCGCTCATAAAAAGATGACGATACAACCTATTGTTAACCAACAGTGAAAAGATTCCCCATACTGGGATTTTATTAATTTTATTGAATTCCAATTAGTTTTCCGGAAAAAAATATCAAACGAGATTTAATTTTCTAATATATTTAATTCAACACGATTTTTATTACATTTAGATTAATCATTGAAATATTAACCTTCCGCTACCTGCGGATGTTAACTGATACTCCTTTAGGATGCTCCTAATCCTGCAGCATTTTCCGTACCAAATGCAATGGCACTTCCGATCCATCCTACTTCGTGTTGAAGGAGCACTGCTGAACCTTTCTTGGCGCTGCTGCCCCGTGTGCTGCCCCGCGTGCCCCGTGGCGCTGGTTCTCGTGTCTGAGTACGTCGCATTTTTTAAACAATGGATGGATTCTCCATAGTCTGGGGGCGAAAATGAAAAGAATGAAATTTAAGTTTCTCGCTATACACAAAGTAATTTTACTTACCCTTTTATTACATTGCTCTAAGGTTTTCACGTAGCCTCCATCTCCAACTTCTGTTCCGGAACCAAGTGCCGCCTGTTCCTCGATCTGGAGAAACCCGACTATCTGCGCCTAGAATAAAATATCTTACTGTTAAAAAAATCCTATTACCACAATAAATAAGCGTACTCACCCTTGCAGCACCGGAACCGTTGCCGTTGCCTACCGGACCAGCCCAATATAGTAACATTTTGCCGGGAGATGATTTTTTTTGTCAACAATTTCAGCCACGCGGTTTGCTGACAGCCGGAAAAATTTGAGGCGCGTTGCTAAAATATTCGATTATTTTTTATGATTATTAACTGAATCTTTCGGGAATAATTTGGTATCTTATCGATGCGTTGCCAAATTAAGCAATGAATTTCTTAGAAGATTATTGGTATCTTTTAAAAATGGTTTTTAACTGGTTTCTAGCAAAGGCACATTAGCAATGACTCAAAAGCAATTGAAACTATTAATGTTATCAGAACCGAATGATTCGCAAGATTCATAGTATGGTTTTTAGCTATGCGGGAGGACCTAGACCACTCTAGACTACTACCCATTTTCAGTACACAAGCATGGACATATTTGAGGCAAAAATCAAAATTTCGTGTAACTTTAAATTTGGTTGTTCTGGAAAAAGTAAAATAATTTGACGAAAGGATTACTCTTTTTTGTGTAAAGCCAATAATGAGTGTCAAGATTGAATTATATTTAAGATCGAAGTGCCTCATCTTTTGTATCAATGTAGGAAAACCCGCGTTTATTATACCAGAATCTATCTCCAAATAGTTAAAAAAAGTTATCAATTTAAAATAAATTTATCTTCTGTATTTTTTTTAATGAAAAAGTAACTAAAATCATGAAACTAGTGTGCGAAACATGCTTGGTGAAACGTTCAGCCCCACCGGTGAAGCGGCCATTCCAACGTTCAATCCTGGCGATTGGACGTAACCGGGAGAAGAAAACTGATGAAACGGTCATCATGCTGATCACCAACGCCAACAAAAGTGGAACACAATATGCAATCAAGAACAACATAGGCAAAGTTTTTACTCGATTCTTATCGGATGGAAAGGCAACAATTTCGTTCAAAATTCCTGACCAGGATATGCAAATCAAATGTGATACTGTTCAGCTAAGTGGATTTCTGAAGGTCTTGAAATCGGTTGTAAGTGGAGAAGCAATACCAAATGAAAATTCAAATCCACCAAAATTATCATGTTTGACTATGGCCAATCGGAAGACGTCGGTTCTTTCGTCCACGTCCAAATCACTGTCTACTAGATGTGTCGTGAAGAGTCGTGGTGATTACCCTATAAAAGGTTTCTCAAGAAATTTGGTCAGTTTGCAAATTTCAGAAATCAAGTTGACACGATTCGATCCTCAAATATTGTTGCTGAAAAATTTGAGGTCTTTGAACTTGTCGGACAACTGTCTGGATATGATACCAAAAGCGTTAGGCCAGTTGCGAATAGCTGAGCTCAATCTATCAGGCAATTCTCTGCAAAAGGACCGCTGGGAATGGCTTCAGGAACACACTATACAGTCTAGCCTACAAAATTTGAATATTGGCTCCAATAATTTGGCTCAATTTCCAATTAATATAATCTACCTTAGAATGCTTGTTAATTTGAACATGCAAGCTAATCACATTCAAAAGCTTCCCTTTGCAATTTGGAAAATGACCCGACTAAGATTTATGAATCTTTCGGGCAATCAGTTGGGTTCCATTCCCGAATCGATGGTACGAATGAAACTGGATCAAGTAGATCTTTCGGAAAACCAACTAGCGCAGAACCAAGTAACAGTGCCAGATTTACGTTTGCAACAGTCGGATATACGTCAAACACCTGCATTGTGGGAATTGGCGGCACGCGTGGTTGTCGCTCGTAAAATTCACTATTCAATTGGGATGATCCCGTTTTTGCTGGTGGAACTAATGCACAGGACTCCAATCTGCGCCTGTGGGTTGCTCTGCTTTACGTCGCGAATACACGAACGGGCCAAAGTTATACGGCTTAATTGCCAGCATACCATCATTAACAGTAATCACGCTATTTACGCCGATAGTGTTTTCTGCAGCCAGCGATGCAGTTCACGCATCTAAGTTTCTTCCGTGAGACTGACTTTTTAAGTGATAATTTAGATGATTGTATTTATAAAATATACGTTGTAACATTGTTTCAAGTTTTTTTTATTACTGAATCCTGTCATCTATATATGAATAAAAGTTAATGTGTTTATTTTGTCATCACTGACTTTAATGTTTCTAAAGATTTCACCACAAGTGCATGCGCTGATTCGAAATTGGCCAGAGTTTCAGTCAATTCTTTTAATCTGGCGTCTTTCTCCACAAGGTCGTGAATCAAATCGAGCTTACTTTTACCTGCATACTCGGAGTGAAGCCTCTCGATGTCTTGTCGTTCTTGCATTTCCTCCAGCGATAAGAATTCTACGTCATCGGTTTGGCACGATTGGTCTTGAAGAATCAATTTATCATCTGGAGCTTCTATCTGTATTTCCGACACGGAATCGGTTCTTAACCTCTTTTGAATTATTTCTTCAGGCTCAGTATCATTGCACCTGATTACTTCTAAAATTTCCATTTCTTCCGAATCCTCTTCAAAGTAGTAAATTTCATCCTCACATCGTATAATATCGTCATCTAGAGCACTAACAGGCTCTATTTCTATTTGACTACAATGAGGCCTACATTCTGGAACTGACAGAACTACGGGGAAAAGCTCAGGCTCAACGTTTTTCGGTGGATTTATCTGATTAGCAAAGTTGTTGGTCTTGACGAGTGTGGTGGGTGTATCGTAAAATTGTCCTTTCATAAAAACGTCTTTCTTTGGAATGGATAGAGAGTTAAGCATCCGTGAAGCTGGATTTCTATAGTCACTAACGGTAAAGTGTCTCGTACAAACGACGGCCCGATGTTTAAGCACAGTATCATCTTCCTGCTCCAATCCAAGCGCCTTTTTCCACTGCTCCAAACAATCTTGCCGCTTGGGAAATCGGTGGCACAGTATGTTTTGATCACTATTTCCGCATCCGGGAATGATACAAAAGCGGACCATTATTTTAAAAAACCAATTTCGGCTGTTTGTTAAGGTCCGTTAAGGAGGTTTGTTATGATTTTTTTTATACACTCAGAATCAAAACAACCCAAAATTGACTTTGCCAAGGCAGCAAAATCAAGTTCAGCTTGCTTTCTTTGGGGCGTTGTCAATGCACCAAAACAAAAGTTCGTTGCTGGAACTGACCACCCCAAAAAATTTCCCTTATTGTTTTCAGAAAGGTTGTTTCTTTTTCCCAGCGAGTCAGCCGATCGTTCCGGAAAAAAAGTTTGGTAAGTAGATTTAAAAGCAATGTTCTCGGGCGTTCTTTTATCTTATTTAAAGTTTTTTAGGCGGATTTGTATCGGATGGAATCTTTCTTCTGGAGCGGTACCTTTGAATGCGCTGTACTCCGGCGATGCAAAGGAAGGAAGAAGAAACCATTGAAAAACCGAAAGAAGCGGATGGCGATCTGGAGCAAAAGTCGGACTTGCCATTCACTACTTACTGAAGACGGGAACTCTGGAAGGTCCGAAAATTGGGACGACTCTTGCTTTATTTTAAATAGTGCCAATCTCCGGAAATTTCCCATTAACATTTATCAAAACATGAATTCGGATGTTCCTATTCCTTTCTGATTGGTGTGGAGGTCACTCACAGTCCATGAGCTTTACATAAGGTGTGGATGAACTCGGTTTGCCGTGGTATAGGTGATCGAAAAAACGTAAACATTGTGTGTATTACAGTGATGACGTCATAACATCATCGGGGCTGCAGTGCGTAATATAGTTTACTAGAAAAGTTTTCAAATTAACATGATTAAAGTACTATAATACTGAAAATAGTGAACGCTCGTATAAAAGGTGAAACATATATCCTTGTTGAGTGAATTTCCCATCTCAAAATGAGTATTGAATGGCTTTTTTCAGCGTGATTCGGTTGTTACAGAACGCGTTTTTTTTACCGTGGATTGTTCCCTCGTCGTGGAATAACCATCTTAGAAGATCTTGTTATCGAGGGCGATGATGTAATGGAGGCTAATTGTGGTCGATGCCACTTAAATTAGAAGATGAATTTTCTTTAAATTTTAGGTCATATTGTGGCATTTTGTTTTCATTAACTCTCCCACTTTCCCCGAAATGGCGTGCACTTACCGCTCTTCCTGTCGTCGTCCCTGGAGGGATCTCCTCCGCCTCGGCCTCGCCGGTCCCACTGTGGGCATTCGCCCCGTGTTGATCACGCCTGCTCGACGACACGTCGCCCTTGCAACGATGCGGATGTGTCTACGCGTAGCTGCTTCTCCTTCGGTTGCTGATCGCCCGGAACACTCGCTGATGTGCGCCGGCAATTTTCCAGCTGGAACCGGACCTGAAGATTGCCTGCGAGCGACTCCTCCGATCTTCGCCCGAAAGCGCCACCTATGGGCACTGGTGGTACTGTGTCCTCCTTTTTGGCCACTTTATGCCCGGAGCTTCAATAGTGGAACGCAACAGGTGCCAATCCCCCTTCAGGGTCTTCTTCTCCTGGCGCACCGATGGATGCGCACGGCGATTGTTTCGGTTTGCAGCCGCCTTCGCCGCCACCTGAACAACACCACTGGTGCTGTTTTGCTTCAGCAACTCCACGCCACCTGGCGCACTGATGGAATAGCACCGCTGGTGCTGCTGCTTCTGTTTTCGGTTACCCTCTCGCATGCAGCGCCGCCTAGGGTCCAGTAGGGTGCTGCTTCTTCCCCCTTTTCCTGCCGCTCTTCGCACGGAACGACAATCTGCTAGCGCGGGTGGAGCTTCTCCTGCTCACCTCCTGTTTGCTTGACACCGGGAGCACCGATTGGGAACCACTGGTGGTGCTCTTCTTCAAAATTCGACCGCCCTGGAGCACCGAAGAGGAACAACACTGCTGGTGCAAATTCTCCTTCTCGGTTGCTCTTCTCCTGTTGCACCGATGTCGCTGGTCAACCCTGGGAGTCTGCCACTGAGGTCCCAATAGTGATGGTAGATAGGGAACCGTAGATGGAGCAAAAAGCAGATGTGGAAAAAAGGGCCGCCTGCCTGTGCGACCATTTTGCCGTTCTTTCTTGGCTTCTCCCGGATCAGGATTCCCGGCTGGGGCTACCCTTTTTTTTAGGCTTGATGCCTTCTCCGTCCTCGAATGGACCGCAGTGGCTGCACGTGGTCTGGCCTGGCTTTTCGCCGTGTAGTGGCTTTGGTTTAGATCCCCGAGGCACACTTCCACGCGGTTTTCTCCCGGGCGACACACACAATTTTTCCCACCACGAACTTGTGTGGTGTGTTGCGGAAACGACAATGCGGTTTCGGTCGTTTTTGTTTTGTTTTCTTTTTCGGTTTCTGCACGCTGATTTTAATGTACTCACTCCTTTTACACGCGGAGTATATTTCACTTATTTTTGGGGTTTTTATTTTATTTTTGTGCACGCTTCCAAAAATCTACATGGGGATGGGTTTTTATTGAGTTAATCATGCCAATTGCTCGTATCATATCAATTTAGGGACTATCAAAGAAAAATATAAATTCAATTGCAACACAACATTGCTGCTTTGGTAGAATTTTTCATGGATCATGACAAGGATCCATGAAAAATTCATAATCACGCCACTAGGAGTTCGAAGGAGACATGAAAATCGACGGCTGTGTGGAGAAAACCTCGCACTTGTATTCACCCTGCAGTGGTGTGTTTCTTCAAAACTAAAGACGAATCAATAAACTAGATCTCTACGCCAACGAGTCTTGGCAAAATCTATAACAAAATCGAATCTAAGCCAACGAGTTATGGCAAATGTGTCGATAATTACCAGTATATCTGGCAGAAAGAAACTCCTTCGAATCCTTAAAACAATCTACTTAATAACATCCACCTCAGCAGCATACGAAAATCCAAAATCCAATGGTTATTGATAGATATAATAACCTAGATCTTACAAATAGAACTTAACAAACGAAATTTAGGTGGGAACTTAACTGGTTTATACTAAAAGCAACAGAAGTCTAAGGAAAAGAGGGATTTAATCCTCTTAATTACCAAGGGCCCGGAATAGAGGTTATACCGCGCCTCCAGATCGCGTTCCTTTTGATATTTCCTTGGCAACCCCCTTGACAACTGTGCATGATCCATTATGTATCATTTTGTGAGGTTGGTGATTTGTGGTCAAGTCTGAATCGGACAGTTGAACTGTCGACACCATTTCAGGCGAGGGTAATTTGTGGTTCCGCTGCGCGTATTTTGGGGTGTGGACCGTGGTAGATGGTGTTCTCATAGCTTGTGGTCTTGACAAAGTTGGTAGATAGCTTTTGATAATTTCGTCTAGATCGGGAAGTCGTAATCGGAAGTTGACATGGTTGGTTGAAGATGTTCTTGATCGGGAAGTCTTAATCGGGAGTTGACATGGCTGGTTGAAGATAGTCTTGATCGGGAAGTCTTAATCGGGAGTTGTCATGGTTGATTGAAGATGGTCTTGATCTGGTAGTCATGATCGGGTAGTCTTTATCGGGTAGTCTTTATCGGGTAGTCTTAATCGGGAGGTCTTAATCGGGTAGTCTTAATCGGGAGGTCCTTGTGGATGTACTTGTTCGGTTTTCTTATTTCTGGGAAGCCTGGTCAGCTATGGTCCTCCGGACTAGGAGAAAGTCAGCAGGAATCTTGCAACCTCTTTCAAGCTACCCTGGGCGTTGTCCTGATTCGTCCTGTTGATACTGTGCTGAATAAGCAGGGTTCGTGTTAGCGGGACAAAATCGGATATTGCTGCTGCTGCGAATGAGCTCCCTCAGACGGGCCCTTCTTCCGGAGTCGTCGAGCAAAGCAGATGGTTGTGGTGCTGACGATGAACGTGTTTTTCGCATCGGCGATGCTTTTGTTGGCAACCTTGGGTAGCGGACATAGCTAGACTTGTTACTGTACTCACGAGGAGGTAGATAAGAGATATTGCTCACTGCGTTTTCCAGATGCACGATTTTTCCCGATCGGCCTAACGGTATTTCCTGCGCTGTTGCGCTTGGTTGACAGGCTTTGGCTGTGGTCATAGCTGAAGGGTTTTTGTATTGATTCGGAGATTTTTGGGGTTGGTGGATGATCTCCTGTTTGTGGTAGTAACGACTGGCGTGTTTTGACCTCGTTAGGCTCTTGTTGACTACCTTGGGTAGCGGTCATAGCTGGATTATGGGCGTGTGGCTTTTGACAGTTAGCGAGAGAGAGTCGATATGGTAGTAGCGGCCGTCATGATGTCTACTCCTCACAACTTCTTCGCTTAACTGTATTCTATGGTGCTGAATCCTCTTCTTGATGTCCTGACAATCCTTTCAATTGCAGCGACGTGGTGTTTGGAGCTGCTGTACTTGACTTTCCGAACATTCCAATATCCCGAACCTGGATGGGTTCTCTGCGATGGTGTGTAGCGCCTGGCTACGGTGGCTCACCAGTACTACTATCCCCAGCGCTGCTACGCTGCTTCAGATGACAGGATTGCATTCTGGACAATGAGTGGCGGCAATCCCACGCAAGGTTGCCAGCCCTCTCCAAATTCTGACGAACTTCCTGGCAGAGTTCTCAGAGTCCATTCAGCCGACGCTGGTCCCGCGCAAGGCCGTTGTCTCCTTCATAAACGCCTACTTCGTTGTGTTCGTCGGTGTCCTAGCGACGAATTAGCATCAGCTGTGCTTCCTTGAGTTGTTCGAATGGAAGAGTTCTGCATAATTTACTCCGAGTTGTTGGGGGCGAGGTTTCAAAGATGATGTTGGTCCTTCAGCCTTCTCCATTTCGTGTTTTGTGCTCCGAGTGAGCTTGTAGTCAGCGTTGTTGCTTACATAGCTTGAATAACTTAGTCTGGTTTGATGTCCTTCACGTGGTAGCGACCTCGCTTTCCGGTGACGACATCCTCCAGAGTGTAGAGATTGGCTCCCAGCTTTTCTTTAACGATAGCTGGAATAAATTTGGGGTCCAGTTTCTTGTTGATATGGTCCGCCTTCGAAGAAAGAACAAACGAGCGGCGCCATACTAGCTCGCCCGGTTGAAAGGACACAGTCCGCTTTTGTAGATCGTAGCGCTTCTTTGTCTTCTCGTGGGTCTTCTTGATCCGCTGTTGGATGAATTTGTGAATCCTGTTGATCGTGGATAGCCGCATCTCCTGCGCGACCTTTGGATCGTCCGACACGTTTAAGTCCTGCAGAGTGTAGAGGTCCGTGTGCAACAGAAGTTCCCTGCCGAAGTTGGCGAAGTGCGGGCTGACTCCGGTTGATTCGTGCTTCGCACTGTTGATAGCTGCGGTGATGGCGGCCAGGTTCTTGTCCCACTCTCGATGATCTTCCTCCAACAACGATCGAACACAAGTGATAAGAACTCTGTTCACTCGCTCGGCGTTGTTGACCTGCGGTGCGTAGAAAGCGGTCTTCATGTGGATGATGTTGTGACGGCTTAGCAGCGCCCGAAACACCTGCGACTCGAACTGCTTGCCGTTATCTGATAAAATAATCCTTGGTCTGGAGAACTTGAGGAACACCTTTTCTTCCAAAAACTCGACCATCTTGCTCGAATCAGCGGCTCGCATCGGGTGAGCGATGACGTATTTCGTGATCCAGTCGACAATTACTAGCAGCACAGTGTTGCCTTTCTTTGATCTGGTTAACGGTCCGACGAAATCGATAGAAATTAGCTCCCACGGGACCTTCGCTGGCTTGAGCTTCCCCATCTGCGGCATCATTCTTATATTGGGCGCTTTACTAGCCTTGCACGTATTGCATGCTTTGACGTAACGGGCGACGTTGTCCTGCATCTTTGGCCAGTAATAGTGCTGCTGTAGTTTGTGCCACGTCTTCTGGAAGCCTAGATGCGCTGCTGATGGTGCGTCGTGGTATCGCCGAATGAGTTCTGCTCGGTGGTTTTCCGGAACTACTTTCTTCCATCGATGCGTGATTAAACCAGCCTCATCCTTACAATGACAATTTTTGTAGAGCTCGTTGTTTGCGATACGAAAGTCGGGATATTTGTCGCCTTTCCTTTCTACCTGCTTGACGATGTTCTTGTACCATGGATCATTTTCCTCGGAAATCGAAAACACTAGCGAACAGACTACTCTGGATAGCGCATCTGGTACGGTGTTGCAGCTGCCCTTCCGGTACCTGATTTCGAAGTCGAACGCGTTGAGTCTCAAGAGCCATCTGCTCATCAAGGCTGTGGGGTTTTTCAAAGTTTTCAGGTAGCTGAGTGCGGAATGGTCACAGTAAACGACGAAACGTACTCCTTCTACATACCCACGGAACTTTTCTATCGCACGAATAACTGCTAAGCACTCTTTTTCTGTGACTGTGTATTTTCGCTCCGACGAAGATAGCTTCTGGGAAAAATAACTGATCGGGTGTTCTTCTCCCTCGATGTCCTGCGTCAATACAGCACCAATCGCGACATCGCTAGCGTCGCATGCTATTGAGAACGGTTTTGTGTAGTCCGGCATCGCAAGTACTGGCGCGGTGACTAGAGCTGACTTGAGTTTGAGAAAAGCTTCTTCTGCTGCTGTTGTCCATCGGAATTTGATCTTGGCTTTCGTGAGCTCCGTGATTGGTGCGGCGATTCGTGAGAACTCTGGAATGAAGCGTCGATACCATCCGCATAAGCCTAAGAATCTTTGAACTTCCTTTCGTGTACTTGGAACTGGAAATTTGACGATGCTCTCCACCTTTTCCTCGTCGACCCTCCATCCTCCTTCACTGAGAACGTAGCCCAAATATTTTATGCGTTGGCGACAGAACTTGGATTTTTCCGGAGAAATGGTGAGATTCGCCTGACGTAGCCTGGTTGCCACTTCCTGAAGAACTGCTACGTGTTCGTCAAACGTTTTAGAGCAGATAATAATGTCGTCCAAATAATGAAAGACGAATGGCTCCATGTCCGCGAAAAGATGTGTCATTAGTCTTGCGAGTCCTTGACTTGCCGTACAGATACCAAAAGGAACAACCTTAAATTGGTAGTGACCACGGGATGGTACAGTGAATGCTGTTAAGGGTCGTGACTTTTGTTGGAGCGGCATTTGCCAGAAGGCATCCTTCAAGTCAATTGATGATATGTACGAGCATCCTCCGAGGTTATTGATGATTGCGGAGATCTGCGGTATCGGATAACCTTCGTTCACCATGATTGAGTTCAGGTGTCTTGCGTCTAAACATACCCGGTATCTGCCATCTTTCTTCTTCACCGCTACCAGTGGATTGTTCCACGGTGAGAACACTGCTTCTTCGATCACGTCTAGGGATAGCATTCGGTCAACTTCCTTGTTAACTTCCGCTAGGACGTACTGCGACATTGGGTAGTACCGTTGTTTCCTTGGTGGCGCATTTCCGACGTCGATTTGATGTTCGTAGATCTGCGTCCTACCTAGTTTACCATCTTCTGCCTTCGGAAATGTGTGTACCACCTGGTCTAGTCGCTTTTGCTGTTCTGGTGAAAGCATCTTCATCGGTTCTGCATCTTGTTCAATTTCACTGCTCATCATCGAGAAGCACACTGCCTTGACGCCAAACGTTTGCCAGAAGTTCATGCCCATGATAGCGCAATCTGGCAGGCTAGGCACGAGTAGAACCGGCAATATCTCGCTTCGATTGTTGTACGATATTGGCAGACGTGTGAAGTGATTGATCTGGTGTGGCGTTCCATCCGCTGTCTTGATCCCACCGTTCAGTGCTTCTTTTCGCAGTCCCAGCTCTTCTACAATCTGTGCTTTATTGCCGCCTAACAACGAACAGTTTGCGCCACTGTCCAACAAAGCTGTAACTTTCTTTCCAAGAACGTCCAAAACGGCGTGTGGACGATTGTCATGTCCGGGATTGATAATGATAGAGTTGATGTCTAGTAAATCGGGAGGTATTGAAGGTTGATAGCTGTGTTGCGAAGAATCTGGCCCTCCATCTACCACCTCCTCGCTGCGGCGTTTTCCGCTTCACTGTTACAAACAAGACAGCTGCGTAACGTGTAACCTTTTCGACCGCATCTGTAGCAAAAGAGAATTGCCTGTGCCTTCGTGCAATCCGGAAACCTATGCCCCTCCTCATCGCAGTTCCAGCAAAGCGCTGGGCGGTACGCTGTATGCTGAACAGGATCTAGATCGTACATGTTGTTGCCTGCTTGCTGAAGCTGCTGGTTCTGGAGCTGTGGTTGATAGTGCTGTTGGAATTGCCGTTGAGGCTGCTGTTGTTGAAGCTGCTGCTGTTGAGGCTGCTGTCGCGGAGCCCATTTAGCTTGCTGTTGCAACGGATGTTGTATTCGATGGTTCTCCGCTTGACTGCCTTGCCGATTCACCAAATTGTTCTGACCTGCCGAAGTTGTAGGCGGTTGCTGACGCTGTTCCGGTCGTTGTAGAGAGTGTTGCTGCTGTAGTCCTGTATTGAAACGATTCGATCTGCGCTCCAGTTGAAGCTTCATGGCACAAACTTGCTCGTACAGCTGGTTAAAGTCCCCTTGCAAACCGTTTGCTTCTTCTGGATCCACTAGATCTGCTTCAGTTTGGATAGCTGACGTTGAAGCCGCACCTTGCTGGGCCTCGTTCTCCACCGCATGTACTCTGTTGAAGCGTGGCTGTTGTATTGGAAGCCGATGCGATGGTGCTGAGTATGATGTGGCTCCGTACAACTGCTCGTCCGCCTCCACTGCTTGCAATCTCCCGAAGCGCTGCTGCTGGTGTTGCTGAGGTCGACTTGTTGTTGCTGGTGTTGCGAAGTTTGGTTCTAGTAAGTGGTTGTGCGGAATTGGAATCCTGCGCTGCTGGTTCAGCAATAGCCTTGTTTCGTCGAAGTTGCTGCAGACGTTGACCAGGTCCATCAGTGTCTTTGGCTGAGCGGCTGTTACTATTGTTGCATAGTCCATGTTCATATTTTTCTTGACTATGAACAACTTCTCCTCTTCCGTAAGTGGTGGATCGATGAAGCGGAATAGTGTAGAGATGTCACGGAAGAACTTATCGAACGTTTCGTTGGCACCTTGAAAACGGAAGCTGGCTTCCAACCTCAGGATCTGAGCATACCCGCTAGGCAGGAATTCCCGTCGAATTTCTTGCTTGAATGCTTGCCAGGAATACAGGCGACGTTGGGCAAGTGCTCTTGAGTACCAGTCGAGGGCGTCTTCAAGCAACAGGTGCTTGATAGAAGCCAGAAGTGTCTGATCGTCGATTCCCTCTGATCTGGCAAACGTCTCCACCCGATCCAAGAAAATGTTGAGGGACGTGGTGTCCTTTTCGCCTCGGAACTTGAAAGGCCAATTGTGAATCGCCTTCTGCATCCGCCTGTCGTAGTTGCTACCACTTCGGTTTGTAAAGCTGTCGTTCAACTGCTGCTGCCTCCTTTGTCGTTGTTGAATGTCGAACCGCAGTTCGTCCAGAACGTTCACAGCAGCCAGACCAGCCGAACTACCCGACCTCCGGATGATTACTTCCTCCGAGTCCCTCTGTCCTTGTCTGCCTCCTTGGAACGGAAGAGAAGACGGCTCGACATCCGCTTCTTGCATCCGTGCTCGTGCTCCTTCATCATTTCCGGCTGCTTGTGGCCTCGGTGGAATCGTCAACGCATCGCAGGCATCCCTACTGCTACTGTTCTCTGCCTGGATGGTTGGGACACTAGTTGAAAGGCTAGTGTTTTCTGTTTCACTTAGCACCATATTGACTGCACTGTTCACGCACTCTATCTGAGCTAGCAGCGTCTCTACAAGCTCGCACACGACCCTACGCGTTTCCTCTAAACTCGCGACCACTGGAATCAGTGATAATCTTTGCCGGTAATGAAGCAATCTCGATTTCGCGCAAGCCATTTGATCGGCGTTTCTATTCTGCGTGGCTGAATCAACATGATTCCTCAATTCTACAACTGCCCTCTGGCAGACCTCGATGTTCAACTCCGGCGACATTACGTGTTCTGAATTAACATAAATGGTGTCTCTAAGGGTGTCCTCTTGGACAAGGGCTTTTAACTTGACCACCCTAGCTCTTCTAGAGCATGGGGCTAGATTCGTAACATGGCGCAAGGCCAATTCATATTCCATCTCCTCATCATTAAGATGATACAACTCAATTTGTTTATTCATCATCATTTGTTTGGATCAAAAACCAGATATTTTCAGTGGACTTACAGATCAAAATAACAACTTGATACGATACAAAAACTTGAGCAAAAATCAAAATAAGCCTAACAGTTGCTTTCGCAAATCAACTGTTTTAATAATCATAATAATATCATTTCATATAAATACTAATGATATTCAAAATATTCAAAATTATCGAACAAAATAATGCGGTTCGATTTGGTTGGGCGCCATTTGTAATGGAGGCTAATTGTGGTCGATGCCACTTAAATTAGAAGATGAATTTTCTTTAAATTTTAGGTCATATTGTGGCATTTTGTTTTCATTAACTCTCCCACTTTCCCCGAAATGGCGTGCACTTACCGCTCTTCCTGTCGTCGTCCCTGGAGGGATCTCCTCCGCCTCGGCCTCGCCGGTCCCACTGTGGGCATTCGCCCCGTGTTGATCACGCCTGCTCGACGACACGTCGCCCTTGCAACGATGCGGATGTGTCTACGCGTAGCTGCTTCTCCTTCGGTTGCTGATCGCCCGGAACACTCGCTGATGTGCGCCGGCAATTTTCCAGCTGGAACCGGACCTGAAGATTGCCTGCGAGCGACTCCTCCGATCTTCGCCCGAAAGCGCCACCTATGGGCACTGGTGGTACTGTGTCCTCCTTTTTGGCCACTTTATGCCCGGAGCTTCAATAGTGGAACGCAACAGGTGCCAATCCCCCTTCAGGGTCTTCTTCTCCTGGCGCACCGATGGATGCGCACGGCGATTGTTTCGGTTTGCAGCCGCCTTCGCCGCCACCTGAACAACACCACTGGTGCTGTTTTGCTTCAGCAACTCCACGCCACCTGGCGCACTGATGGAATAGCACCGCTGGTGCTGCTGCTTCTGTTTTCGGTTACCCTCTCGCATGCAGCGCCGCCTAGGGTCCAGTAGGGTGCTGCTTCTTCCCCCTTTTCCTGCCGCTCTTCGCACGGAACGACAATCTGCTAGCGCGGGTGGAGCTTCTCCTGCTCACCTCCTGTTTGCTTGACACCGGGAGCACCGATTGGGAACCACTGGTGGTGCTCTTCTTCAAAATTCGACCGCCCTGGAGCACCGAAGAGGAACAACACTGCTGGTGCAAATTCTCCTTCTCGGTTGCTCTTCTCCTGTTGCACCGATGTCGCTGGTCAACCCTGGGAGTCTGCCACTGAGGTCCCAATAGTGATGGTAGATAGGGAACCGTAGATGGAGCAAAAAGCAGATGTGGAAAAAAGGGCCGCCTGCCTGTGCGACCATTTTGCCGTTCTTTCTTGGCTTCTCCCGGATCAGGATTCCCGGCTGGGGCTACCCTTTTTTTTAGGCTTGATGCCTTCTCCGTCCTCGAATGGACCGCAGTGGCTGCACGTGGTCTGGCCTGGCTTTTCGCCGTGTAGTGGCTTTGGTTTAGATCCCCGAGGCACACTTCCACGCGGTTTTCTCCCGGGCGACACACACAATTTTTCCCACCACGAACTTGTGTGGTGTGTTGCGGAAACGACAATGCGGTTTCGGTCGTTTTTGTTTTGTTTTCTTTTTCGGTTTCTGCACGCTGATTTTAATGTACTCACTCCTTTTACACGCGGAGTATATTTCACTTATTTTTGGGGTTTTTATTTTATTTTTGTGCACGCTTCCAAAAATCTACATGGGGATGGGTTTTTATTGAGTTAATCATGCCAATTGCTCGTATCATATCAATTTAGGGACTATCAAAGAAAAATATAAATTCAATTGCAACAATGACTTCAACTGATCCCCAAGTTTGCATTTCTCTGTAGAAATTCTTCGACTACTTGCTTCCGGTTCTTCACTTTAGCTCTGATGGATTGAGCAGACTCAGTTGGAGGGCAACGAACGGATGGCAAAGCTGAGAGAAAAAACGAAACATAAAGAATATTGCGATAATGGCCTAAGTTAGAAATACTTACCAGATTTTATAAGAACCCTCCTTGCGTTTTCCATATAAACATTGACCAACTCCGTCAATTCGAAATGCTGGGAGCACACGTATATGCCGGATCCATCCTTACGGCCACAGAACGCGAGCCATTTTTTGCGTACCGCGGGTTCCTTCGGTAGCTGATGAAAACTCACTGCTCTATTTTGCTTCTTAGCATCGACCTGCGAAATTTTGCAGGATTTTATTCAGCACTTGGTCATTTTTTCATTTAAAAAAATTTATCTAAATCAAAAACTCTTCCGTAATTGCAACCCAAACAACTGTTATGACGTCATTGATGCGAATCAGACCGCATTGCATGCACACCAGTCTGAAGATACTGATGTATTTGTGACAGCATCAAAATATCTCCGCACCTTATGTAAAGCTCATGGACTCACAGTTGGTGTATCGTAAAGGTAAGATGTTCTTTTACAACGAATCAGATTCGGGTTTCATGTAATGATTTTTAAATTACTGCCGAGATCAGTACCTATGCTATTGTGTAAAGTTTATTTTGTAATAAAATTAATTTTATTTAATGAAAAACAAATTGTATTTCTCAAATATTTATAATAACTTTTGATAAGTGGGCCATCAAACAAAAATATCCCAAAAAAAATCCCTACCGTATGACATGCCCAAAATTAAGTTGCGAGAATGACGTCTATTCTCAAGTTCGGGAAAACCCCCTCAAACTCATTTTCGTCGGGAGCCAAAATCATCCGATTTTGCGGCATTCCAACTTGATTTTGGGTTATAATGGCCTAGAGTGTATCGAACTAGTTTACACGCTACGAAAAAAAAGAGTAGTGTGTGTTTGAATATTTGTACACACTAAGATTGCAATTATTCCACTCGGGATAATGACTCTTCGAGCCACAGGGCAAACGGTTTAATTTTACGAAATTCGAATGAAAACCCACCCGAATCTCGTGACGGCTCATCACTCCTGAAATCTAGAATGAATTTTATACGAGCCCACAGGAGCTCGAACCAATCTCCTTTATTCAGGGCAGCATTTTCCCGTATCATGTTAGACACATGGCTTGTCAATTTTTTTTTCTCTGTCTATCGACAAGGTGTTTGTTTTTCTCTCTATTTCGCCAGTGCAATGCAATAAAAAACCGCGAGGATTTCACCTTGCCATTTTTCCTTGCAGTTTCCGTTTGATGTTATTGTTAAGTGGCCGCCCGAATAGAAAAACATTATGAAAACACCATGAATTCCATTCTCACTCTACCGAGGATTTAATGGTTGACACCATGAATATCACGGTACATGAAACCATGAGTTAACTTTCAAACTCGTTGTTTTCAACCATGGTATTCATGGTTTTGACCAAATTTACCATGAAAAAAGGGGGTTGTTAAGCAACTTAACAATGAAAAAATTAACTTTTTCCCATACATTTTAGAACGTCAAACTATGAATTTTATGGTCATTTCAGCTTTCAGTTTTTCTCGAGGAAACTGTAAAATTCATCATTTTTCATTGTATTTACATTGTTTAAACGAAGATGAACTTCAATGTTTATTCGTAATATTTGAAACCTCTTGCGACCGTGAAATTTCATGGTTGGAATTTGTTTTCTTTAATTAGATTTCCGGAAGAAAAAAGAAACTTTTTGATTTTCTTTCAAAACCATTTATTTACATTTGGGTTTTTTTTTAACTGTGATACAATCACTGGGAGTACTAAACTGGCACTTTTTAAACATCTCGACACTGAAAACTGGCGACACGGCGAACCTCCTCTTGCGCCTGCGAGACGGCTTCGGTACAACTTCTAGCATCATCTGTTGAGTGTGTACATTAGTACGGGTTTTACCGGACCGTTTTATGTCCCAAGTTAGGCGTTGTGGCCCCCGTCAAAAGCTCTAGCGGTGATAATTTGCTCTCCGTGTGATTCTGAAATTAAAGAATTTTTCAATAAGTTTATGAGAACTCATATGAAAAGCAAAATTACTCACCATCAATACACGAGCCACCCGCATAAGAGCAAGTCCAATGGTGTTGGGAAAAAGTGGTAGGAATTTTGACAGCTGTAGCACAGATGGGAATTTTTGTATCGTGAAAAATAGACCAAAAATGTTGGCCGTCCACCGGTGTGATCTGGGTTGCCAGGTGCCCAGATTTGTCTGTAAAACCAAGACTTTTGACCCTTCGTCCAGATATTGGTCAGACACAGATTTTGCCCAGATTTTTGCTTAGAGTGCCCAGATTTTACAGACTTTCAAAATTTAGTGATGAAATCGATATTCTTGTATCGAATTTAATCCGTAAGTGCCAGATTAGACTGTAAATCTCGCTTGTATTCATGGGTATTTGACCAAACATTCATAATTTTTTTTTTTTTAAATAAGACCAGCATGGTACGTGGTAGGAAACAGTGTTAGTTATATAGTTCTCAACTCGAAAATAATCCGAATACAACCCCCCCCCCCCCACACGCATCGGAAAAACTCTTGTTCAGTACCAAATTTGTGATATCTTCCTTGTGCACAGACACGCACAGACTTTTTTTCAAAATTGCCCAGATTTTTTATCCTCAACACCTGGCATCCCTGGGTGTGATACAAAACGAAGATATAAAATTGGGGGCAACCAGCGATGCCAAGTGCATTTGCTGTTCAGTATTTTTACTATTTTTTCCTATTTCGAATTGATCGTTTAAAAATTGAAATCAAATTCACTTTATTGAAATAGTAGTGCTAATACCATTCTTAAAACTTTTTCTAAGTTGTTGAGAGAGTTTTGCATTGGATAAGTATACAAGTTTCACTTAACTGAACTTGTCTCATCTATGAAACAACAGCTTTGTTGATTTTGTTTGGTTCCGGCACAATTTTTTTTTTGCATAAACGCTTACAAATCTTTTAAAAAAGTGCTAATTTTCTGTCGAAACGTAAAATATGTGCATCAAAATTTCTATTTGCCTGACCTAGGTAATTATATGGTAATGGTATTGTAACGTTCTTCCAATGCTATGAGTAAAATTCTCGAAATTGTATGGGCAAGTAGAGCACAAATAAAAGTGAATCTGGTCTTTGATGGACTCTTCGAATTTAAAGGTTTTACATATAATTTAAATTAAGTGTTTTTGTTTGGTAACTTTTGATACAGACTTATATTGGTAGGCCGTTTCATTTCTCGTTCCTTCTCTGAAAATCCAACCAGGTCCCACCTGTGGAACCGATATTAGAACCGTTCCTGACCGTGTTTCAACAAAGGGATCAGTGATCCAATCCACCGGAAGCCAAATTGGGGCATTCCGGCAGCACAACCTAAAATTTGGAATATGGGGTTTAATTATAAAACAATTTGCGTTTGATATGATTGACACTCGACGAATTAACATCGAGGGTTCCGTTTTCTAAAGATAATGGACCATTGAAGGCGGCGTTCAAATTTTGATACCGGACATTCCGACGGAATAACATTTTTCAAATTAAAAAATGAAACTCCTACTCCCGAAAACCGCTCAAACAAACAAAATGTATTTACCTAGCTTTCTGGCATCTCTGCGCCTCGAAATGTATGATAGCCAATTCAATTGGCAAGGCCATGACAAAAATTGGCTGTAGGTTTTAAAGAGTTGATTAACTTCTTTGTAATTCGTATCAATTTAAGTGATAAGAGAATTGTTTACAAAAGAAAATATTACTTTATGTTAAAATCCTGAAATTGGTCAATTTCCTTTATTTTCCCCTCAACTAAGGTTTTGAGCATAAGAAAGATGGCAGCACCGAAGCGTTTCATGCACGAATACTGTATTGCAACGCTGACTGTATCACTCGGTTCGGTGTTGCAAAACATCGTGTTTTTCTATCACCCTCGGCCAAAAAGTGTTATACGATACAAATTTTACAGCGCGAAACTGTTCGAATATCAGATTTTCCCAACACCGGTGTTCGGCAAATCCCGAATAGAAAAACATTATGAAAAAACCATGAATTTGATTTTCACTCTACCGTGGATTTCATGGTTAAGACCATAAATATCACGGTACATGAAACCATGATTTTACTGTCGAACTCATTGTTTTCGACCATGGTATTCATGGTTGTGGCCAAAATTACCATGAAAAAAGGGGGTTGTTAAGCAACTTAACAATGAAAAAATCAACTATTTCCCATACATTTCAGAACACAAAACTATATAATTTATGGTTATTACAGCTTCCAGTTTTCCTCAAGGAAACGATGAAATTCATTGTTTTTTCATTGAATTTCATTGAATGTTCATTGTTGCAAGGAAGATAAAATTCTATGTAAATTCGTGATCTTAAAATAAAATGTCCGTGTTCATTTTCGTTAAAATTTATTTTTCTATCAACATTTTATTATTTTTGGAAAACACTCATTTTAGAATCACTTGATGAATTTATTGGGATTTTGCCTAGGTTCGTTTCGCACCAGCTGAGTTGGTCTTAAATTCTACGGGATACCGGCTTTCCAATTTGTGAAGGCATTTTGTCGCTAGAAATGACAAATAATAAGATTAATAATGTTTTTTTTTCTTTCAAGCTCTGATAGAACTTACCTTTGTGCTCATCTTGATTAATATTTTTCACTAAAAGCTTCCTAAATTTGTTTCTGCCGATCGAATTTTTTTTGAAAAGGAAAACAAAGTGCCTCGACCGGCCTCGACTGTCAGAACATTCTCCTACACGATAAAATGTAAGTGCATAAATTTTTAAAATTTTTATGTTGGGATGATGTCATTACGATGAATAACATGGTCACACTCAAAATCACTGGAAAATGAATGTAATACCATGGTTTTGGCTACTCGGGATGTGTTGTGATGTGTTGTAAACCTTCGAAATTTCTATCTCCATCTCAACCAGTGAACTTGCTCTAAATGCGAATTGTAACCGAACGATTTCTGAAATAGTCTCACGACGATTTGGTGAGGCATAAATAAAAGTTAAGCAGACGATTATTGGAATTGTAAAATACATTGCTTGAATCGTGAATTCCAAATTGACTGCATTTTAAATATGTTGTTAGGTTATGTAACTGTTAAAAACTGTTAAAACATTTATATGGAAGAACCTCAATACAAACAGTTAACATACCGTTCCAAAACCGCTTATGGAAACATATTTAGAACTTCGAACAGTAATCATAATTGTTATTCTTGAAGTACGCTTTACATTTACAGTAATAGTCATGATACGATTCTACAAAATGTTCTTCCAACGATATACTGAAGGTTATGGGAACCGTATGCATTAATGGCGGACGCACCAAAAGGGTATATTTTTTTGGAATTTTCGGATTTTACATAAAATCATTAATTTTATTTTCACTATATATTTCATTTTAATATTTTTCTTACATTTTGTTAATTCGGAAAAAAATTACACACTCTCCCCTCTGATCCAGCTTGCAAAACTTATTAATTGTAAATTAAGTGGGCCCGAAATGAGGTCCGAAATCTCACTGCAGGGCCAGGGGAGTCTCCCCGGCCGGGGAACTCGAGCTGCATTAAAAAAAAGCAGCATTCGCCGACACTAGAAAGAAATTTAGAACAAAACAGTCACACACAGGAAATTGAAAATATGAAAAATTGGGATACTTCTTAAGCAGCAAATGAAAAAAAAAGAAATACAGATCCACTCACCTGCAATATTTACATCTTTTGACCTGTTATTGAGCTGTACTGCCTCCAGCTTTCGGTGCACCGACTATCTAGTAGCACATTGCTGTAGCTAAATGGCTAAACTATTAAAAATTTCTGGCGAAATTGCTGTTAATAGCAATTTCACCACCAGAATGACCAGAATCAACTTTTAAATTTATTATTCTTGTTTTTCTTCTTCTGCTAGCACCCAGTCAGGAAAAATCGCCCGAAATCGGCCCGATTTTTGTCCGTTCATCTGCTCGATCGGTCCGAAATCGTATAAGAAATCGGGCCGAATTTAGTAGAAAATCGTGCGAAAATGAAACACTTTTTCGGACGACGATAAGTTTTTTCAACCAGTTCGAGCAGATCAAATGTCAAAACAAGCGGACCGTTTTCCAGCCGAATCTGAACGGTTTTCGAACCGTTTCTGGGCCGATTGCCATAGCGTCCATCCGAAAAAAGAACCGATTTCGGACCGAATCCGAACGATTTTTCGAACCGTTTCAGGGCCGATTGCCATAGTATCCATCCGAAAAAAAGGACCGATTTCGGACCGAATCCGAACTAATTTTCGAACCGTTTCTGGGCCGATTGCTATAGCGTCCATTAAAAAAAAGGACCGATTTCGGACCGAACCCGAACGGTTTTCCGAACCGTTTCTGGACCGATTAGCATGGTTGCCAATCATTCAGGTTTTTCGGTTTGTTTACAAAAAGCTATAGACTTTTATTTCATTTGTTTTATTTTTCATGTTTTTTTCTTCTAATTGATTCTTTTGCTGCCTCTCCTGCTTAAGACATTGCGATGTCTGGCGCAAGCTTCTTCTTTTTGAGCAATTTGTCTAATTTCAGGTGTTGATCAAATCCTTGGGATGACTTCCACACCATGCGAAACCATCTTCGGGGTCTGATGTTGTGAGGAGATGGCTTGAAGGTTGTTCGAGTTTTCCACTCGAAGCTCTTTCGTCATCCTCCGAAGGTAACATTAAAAGGAATACAAAAAAGAGAAAAAGGAATAGAAAAATAGGATATTAGTTCATATTATCTATCAATATAATATAAGAAGCCTAGCCCAAACTAATAATAAATCTAGCTTAAATATCGTATACAGAACAGGAACAGATCAGGAAATGCACAATGCTGTTCTTCTTAAACCTCATCTGACAAACTATACTAAGTCTACTTAGGGGTTCTATTAAAATATACCGTGTGCCTATTTTTAAATGCCCGAAATCAGTTATCTGGACTACCTACTCATTATTGTTCTTCAATATCATACATTTTACTATCTATTTCCATCCCTAACCGAAAAATGTGAAGATCTGCCAAAAGTGAATGATTAAATTAAAAAAAAAGCAAAAAGCGTCTTACCAAAAAAATATCATATTCTTCAATAAGACCGTTCCCATCTAATGAGCCTCTAGTTCTTGTAAAATGCTTGATCAAAGAATAAGCCAACGAAATTCATAAACCGCAAATACAAACTTACTAGAGCATTGGGGAGGCGAATACCATAACCTTTACCTAACATCGCAATACTTCTTACACTTTTTCTCTTTTTTAATTCTATTAAACTAAACCAACTAACTAACCACCCAGCCACAAGAATTATGCCCTATTGAAAGTATCAGCTATTATAATGGCAAATTGTGATACTTTCCCTGTCAATCGGATGTTGCGATTGTTATGCAGAAGAGAGGGCAAGTGTTTCAACTCCCATTCATCTTATCAACATGGATCATGAAAAAATAGACCTCCTCCAGCCCAGCATTCAAAATTATTTTTTACCAATATTGAAAACTAAATAAAGCTCCATTATACTAAAATGAACACGGACAAGTTGCGATTCAAACAAAGTCGGAGGGCAGCTAGTGGGGTCATCTCAGAATAACGAAAAGTTGTTTAAAATACTGCTGGTCAGTTGAAACCAGATTGCTCTATAACGGCTACTCAGAAAACACGAAAACGCATACGATTCACAAACAGATCAAATACTGATATCTGAAATACGCAGACGACATTTTCGACAGCTAATCTTCGCTGTTGCTGTACAGAGCTCGATCTTTTTGTTTCTTCCAATTTGTGTTGGAGCCAAAGTTACGGACCTGATAAAAGAAAAAAATGTTCAATTATTTTTAACTTTTGTATTAAAAGTTTACGATTACCTGATGGATTAAATCTTCCGCTGTGTTCCAAATTTTGCTATCGGGGTCGGGCCACGGTTGGCTTGGTACTTTCTTATCAAAATCGGATGCGGTACCGACAGCAAACCAACTAATGTTCCATGCTGCAGGAACCTGAAACAACCGCATTATGGTCTGCAGTGGCAGCTTGGAGCGCCAGGATTGAACCCATTCCGAAGACGGTTGCCAAACCTTTAAGTGGAAACCGTGAGTTCCGGATGGGATCAGCCGGATACTTTCTTGCTAGAATGAAAAAGGTTGGAATTTACTAAAAGTTATTTTAAGTTCTATGAAAATTGCCAGTTGTATTTGTGTTTACGAGAAATTTGCAATTGAAAAAGATGCAAATCAACTCGACATCGTAGATGAAAATAGAAAATTCCCAAAAGTCGCTGTGCGGATTCGTTATTGTCGTAATCGTATCTTTTTCACAGTTATTGGATAAATTACAAGAAAATTGAACATTCTGCATCAAAAGTTTGAAAAAAGAGTTTACAGTATTGTTTTAATAGCCATCGTCCCCACTTACCCCGGTGTACCTTATAAAAATTTTAAATCAAAGGAAAAATCAAATCAGCAACCTCGTTACATACCTTGTCATGTGAATAGGACGTGGTTTGGGTAGGCGTGTTGCTCGAGATGTCTTAATCAAGTATCACAATAAGGTTCTGCAAGCAAACTTCCACCAGCGGTTCCAACGTGTCGGTAAACAGCAGATGATTGTAGGGCACTCCCATGCCAACTGTATCTTAAGCGCAAACCGTGTTGAGGAGTGAAGTGGACAAAGGAAATGCATGTCGGTTGCCAGCACTTGTAAAATGTACAATCCATTTGTTGCGCTCGTCACGCATATTCGCGCTCGATACATTATTTCGCTAAAACAAGTTAGCATCAATCAAGTTCGGTACGACGAGCATCCATGTTTCCATTCCTGGGAGGCGACTGAGCAAATCCTACGCCTGCTTCCTATATGTATTCGCAACTATCGATAAAATTGAGTTCTTCGACTTTTTCCGACCCGATTTTCACAATCCCACAAATATAAATTCGGGACAGAACAATAAGTCGCCTATGGCATTCAACATACGCCAATGGAGTGTCTCCGTTTTCTTTATCATTAGCCAGAAGTGAAGACCAGAAGAAATCTTTCCACTGCACATCCTCAAAAATACATGGCAATGTTCGATTAAGCAAACGGATAGAGTTTAGCACCGTTTGCTGTTTCCCCTGGGTACGACAACTGTTGTCCACCGCTCGGACCAATCGTTCTGTTGCTTTGTAGCATTAAGTTGCCAAATTCGCTGGCATAACATCCTGAACTTTCCGTATCTCATTCGATGGAATCAGCGCAAACACATCTTGAACTGGAGAGCTATGCTCGCACCAGAACTGTTCCCAAAATGCGTTATCATTGGAATCGATTGGCTGAAATGTAAAACATAATATTATGGAATATCAAAACAATAAACTAACATATTTGTAGGAACTTTAATAGTTAAATACCTATGTAAGTTTCTAATTACCTTTGTTATTGAGAAAAGCTTTTGGCAGCGGCGCGGAGGAACTGTCGGAGCTGGGCGTGGAAGCCACCGATGATGATGTTGAATGCTGCTGACGAGAATGCTGGCTGGAATGCGCCCTTCCAGGATCAATTGTGACTTCGATCGATCGCGATATGCTCAGATCGGCAATGACCGTAGACATTGGAAATCGGGGGAACATCTCCTGGACGTGCCGGGCCATGATCCTGACTTGCTAGGTATGATTTTCAGCCGCCGTTTTCCAAGAAACCGGATTACCGTTCGTCCCGATCCAAACCGTCAACCGGTTCCGGGTCATCGATGCGGATTTCATTCTGCAAAATATTGGCCACATTGGCATTGTTAACGCTTAACCCGAGCTGACACGTAAGCCAACTGGTGTCCCGTTCCAACCAAGATTGAAGGCATGAGCTAAAAAAAACAAAAATAAATCTTTAAAAATCTTACTCAAATAGATTATGTATAACCCCAACTTACTTATGAAACAGATGCGAACAGGGCAGCTTCCGGGCGGTTTCCATCTTCTCCCAGCATATGACACCGTTGTCAGAATTCAGATCTTCGGCCGTCGCTAGGGGACAGCTATTTTCCATGTAGTCTAGCACCCACGGGTAGTTACGGTGCTTCTTGAACTCCCTTTGTATCTCGTTGTTCAGACAGCGGAACTGCACGATGATCACCAGGCTGGCCAACGAAAGGAACACATTTGCCCACAGCAGCATGTGCAGATGATGCCCAAAGTCAACGACCAGGGCGACCACCTCGAACGAAAATTCTATGTTGTATGCCACTGGGCCATGCTTGTCTCATGAAATTGCTGCAAAAAAGGAACACAAAAAGAGTTTAGGCACTTATTCGTCTGTAAAACATAAAGAATAATCACACAAAACTATATTTTACAAACTTATTCAAGGTGCATTCGTTTAAATACAATTATTTATAATTTGAAGTTCAAGCTGCTTATCAGTAGAATCTGTTTTAAAGTTAGGATTGAATAGTGTCTAAACCAGGTGTAGTTTTTATAGTGATTGTGTGCAATTAAACAAAATAAAATCATGATAAACACAATAACATTAGAAAAGCAAACTCACCCATTTCATTACCAACAGGTAGCGATTCTAGATTCCGGGATTTCCATTTGATTCAATCTTCAAAACTGTTCGTTCACATGATGTCCCAGACGAAGATCACAATTGTGATTAAAACACTGTAGCGAGTGCAATCCCGCAGCTGTTATAAATTGAACTCAAGGAGTTTTCTCAACCGAAGAACGCTTGAATGGAGCAGTCAATTCGATTTCAAGTTTTTAAGTCTCGGGCCGACTTCTTGGATTCCTGAAATGAAATGTTATTTTATTTATGTTTTTTTATTTATGTTATTATTTCGTTATAAAGAAATAAGGATACAAACCTGCAAAGAAATTTGCGGGATCCCTTCCGATGGTACTTTTAAACCATAGTTTGATACATGTTTTCCAAGAACAACCGATTTAGTGAAAAAAGTATGCAATAATTGGTTGAACTTGTTTTTCTTCGTGGCCACCTGTAAATTGTAACCGGATCGTAGAAATTCAATTAATCAAAGCATGAATAAAACTAAGACAATAAGCTAAACTAGAATTTTGCACAGCAGGAAGCGATTTTTTTTCTGATTTTACTTCTAAATCAAAAATAATCTTGAATCCGAACTACGATCACCCGCATCCGGTTGTTTTCTCGGCGTCCAATCCATCGATACAGACTTTTTCGAATGGTCTGTGATGAGTTTCAACGTAGTAAAACTTTTGGAAGCTTGCAGTCCTCATTTACTTCCAGCTATCACCGACGAAAAGACACTACCGGGATAAAACTCGGAACAATCTCTTACACAGTTTGATCAAACGATTAAATAAAAACTGGAAAATTTTCCAAGACACAAATTTGTTTTATTTTTGTTTTTATGATTGTTTTGTTTTTGGTTGATCAGTGTCAGCAAATATACATCCCCAATGATATTTTGAACGAACGGGCCACTTTTCGAACGGGTGGCTTTGGTAGCCAATTACAAGATGCGTTTCCTCCGGTAGGTTTTGTTACAACTTACTTTGTGCGAGCCATGTCACGAAACTAAAAGTCGAGTTTGTTTATTTGTAATTTTGAAGAGATTTTTATCGTATTGGATGATTCATCCCATAAACTCAAAAATGAGCCAAAAATCCACAAGAATTAAAATTTAAATCTTGAGAAAGGTCAGTTTAATAAGTAAATAGTAAATAATGGTGACAACGGTACTCACCTGCTTTCCACTTTGAACTATCACACCGAAAACCGATTAAAATTAAGTGAAGCGTATCCGGGATCCGGATCCGGATACGATGTCCAGGATGACATTCCACCAGAATCCGTACCGTGTGGACATTTCTTTGGAAGCTTTGTTTGCATGGGTCGATGTTTTCTATGGGGGCGATAATGGGTTAGAAAATTTTATAAATAAAACTTGATTATTTTAAACTTAATCAATCAAACATTGTCGAAATTTGAATCGAGATTGGATGAAAAAGATCAGTTTAATAAGCAAATAGTAAATAATTGTGACAACGACACTCACCTTGCTTTCCACTTTGAAGTTTCACACCAAAAACTAATTAAAACTAATCCATGTGATGCCACCTCTGAGTGGGTACGGGATCCGGATCCGTTGTCCGGGATGACATTCCACCAAAGCCCGTACACCCGGGACATTTTGATGTTTTCTTTGGGGACGATAATGAGTTAGAAAATTTTAATAAATAAAACTTGATTGTTTAGAATTCAATCAATCTCAACATACCTTGCTTATGATTAAATGATTGGCGGACATGGCTTCTTCCGCTCAAAGCATTTTTGAACAGCAACGGAAAAGGCAGAAACAGAACTGCGACCAAATTCCACAACACAATTCACAACAATCACGCACCCGGATTGCTGCGATTGAAAACTGCTCGTGTTTCGTTTTGTTCATCGCAGCACTGCGAAAAATATCGTCTGTTTTCGAGCAATCGAGCAGGCGGATGGAAATCGAGCCGAAAACTGACCGAATTCTAACCGCTAGAATTCGAGTGCCGCCATGTCTGTTTTGCAATCGGCCCGATTGAGCAAACGTTCCTGACAGGGCAGTCATAACAGTTGACATCAGAGGTGCCAGGTGTCCTGATTTATCTAGATTTGTCCTGATTTCGAATAAATCTGTTCAGTTGATATGACGATGGTGTTTGTCGATATGAACTGCAGGCCAGAGAAGAAACTGCGTACTGCAGTTGCATAAATCAAGCTGTTTACAGCACCTGTATTGCGCCTTTATTTATGTTATCTAAGCAGAACTGCTTATTATTTTTATGAATCAAAAAGTGTCCTGAAAAATCATGATTTTTAGCTTCGCGTTGTCTTGATTTTTGACGAAACCACCTGGCCCCCCTGGTTCTTATTAAGAATAAGTGTCAAAATTGTGAGGACGTTAGAAGTAATCGTTCGAGATGATTTTAACGGTTAATAAAAAAAGTTCGTGAATAGTTCAAACCGTTAAGATGATCTAATCTATAGCGTGACCTTTCACATAAACGTGGAGGATTGGTTTAAATCGTTTTATTTGTAATTGAGCTATTCGATTTGGATAGTTTTACTCAATAGCTATACTTATATAAACAGTCACAGTTGCAGGAAGAGGTTCGATTATCGTTTTGATTGTTTGAGGTAGAGTTTTTTCGTATGCGGGCAGTGCCATCGCTTTCCGAATCGATCCCCATTTCACCAAGGGGTACGACCTCGGAAAAAATCTACTCCGGTCCCGATATTTAATAAACATCCACAACGAAATATTTGTTGAAGTCATCGCGATTCACAAAACTAAAATGATTCAACAAAATGGCGCGCGTGGGATGAAATTTTTCTTTACACGAAAATTTTTAAATGAGTAAAAAGAGCAAAAGTTTACCATGTTCGTTTTCGTTTGGATTTTAATTTTACCATGAAAATCACTGTTCCATTGAAAATCACAAGAAAATTACTGTGATACGATGATTCCCCTCTATTCGGCAACTATGAAATATTATGTATCAACTATACATTTCATGGTTACTCTAAAAATTGTGATATCATCATATTATAAAGTTGGTACACAAATAATATGATTTTACATTGAAATTTGTTGTTAAAATGAATAACAACGTACGGTTATTGTTTAATAGTCTGTTCAATGAAACCTAGAAGAAACGGGTCGAAACAAGTAGAAATGGATTGACAGTTGATCATCTGTCTCTTTCAATTGACTTCGACCGATTTCTACCAGGTCGTAACGAATCCTGCTGCCGGGCTGGATCGGTTTCGACTGATTTCAACTTGCTCCGTTGAACAACGACCCTGACTTGTTTCGACCAAAACATTGGCTCGTTTGAACAACTACCAGTTGACAGAAACCAGTTGAAACCGATTTTTTACTAACGATTGAACGAAGCTTAACTATGGTCTTTGCTACTCGGGCGGTACTCGCGCAGGCGCTAATATTTGAATAAATTCCTTTATTTAATTCGCGGTAGTTTCTTAGTACTGAAATTAAAATGACTGTTGAGGCCTGCGGAGAACGGCACAGTTGACAACATCGGTTCCTTCGCCGTGGGTCTCGTCTAATGGAATCTACGCGACTCAGTTTGATGGCACGGCCCTGGAACGCCAGATTCGCACGGTAATTACATTCATCCTGTGTTTTAGTAAATCTACTAAAATTATTGTTTTCTTTATTTATAGGGAAACTGACCAGCGATCGGTTGAGAACAGTCGGTCCTTCTCTAGCAGGACATCATCACCCGGAGTAAATGCCTATGTGGCCTATGCAAAATAAGTGTGAGGAAATGTAAAATTTTATTCTTATCATGTTGTGTTGTGATTGTGATATCGTGTGTGTGATTTTGTAAATATATTTGTATTGATTAATAAAATAAAATAATTTGATGCATTGCGTCTTATTTAATTTAATTTCATCTATTAAAATAACTGAAAGGGGAGGAGAAACAAAAAAAAAGAAGCGCCCCGATCTACAGGAAAAAATCTGAACTCCCCGCAAATCTCGTGTAGAAACCGTTTCGAACTTACAGGTCAATTTGACAGCTGTTTTCCTGAGCTCTTTTTCTGTCCGAAATCGTCCTGTAATTTCAGCTGTTGAAAAATACAGGACAAAATCGTCCCGACCACAGGAGAAAAGATTAAGGTGTACGATTGGCATAGAAAAGCCATTCCCGAGAAAAAGAAAAAATAAAAGTGTGGCATGTGGACCGGGCAAGGGGGATTGTCCCTAGCTTTGGGTAATACTAGAAACAACCCAAGCAACCAGAAGTCCCTTCAAAAGGTTCCATAGAAGCTTAATCAGCTCTCGTTTCTGTCTGAAGAGAATGCTAATCAGCCCACAATTTAAGTTCTTAAAGCTACTTTGAAGTTCGTTTAGGTGGATGTAGAGAATGCTATTCAGCTTCTAAGAGAATGTCAAAAAACTTCTACGCGCTGAAAAAGATCCGGTTGACAGATTGCTCTGACAACCAGATGACGGATTGCTAGATTGCCGGTCTATCATGGTGTATCTCATTGACTTTAATGTTTACCTAATTGAATGTTTACTTTCCTTGGAATCGAAAAATAGCTGCTCACCGCCTCAGGATTTGATCCACTGCTCTCTAGGTTGGAAGTAAAATCATCTGCCTCTCGACCATACCAGCTCATGCCAAAACACTGTTCAAAGCTGTATTTAAACTACCGATTTTTTTGTTGCTTTTTTAGAGAACCTTTGGCAAATGATAACAGCTGAAGTTTAATGCCATATTCGTTTTCATCTGGTGGAAAGATGGTTGTGCACCAACTGCTGTCATCTTCATTATAAAAAAAACGCTTTGACAGCACTTGGTGCACTACCGGTGCACCACCAGGATGAAACGAATATGGCATAAGTATTATTTTTTTCTATTAAAGGACTTTCAATGGATCAAATAATAAACACAAAATCTTGAATCATAAGTTTTATTTATTTATTTAACCATACCCTATCTCACTGCCTATCAAATTTACATATACATATTTATTCTTTATAATTAACGACAAAAAGTTATTAGTCGAGCAGCTCAAACCACATAATGCTCTGCCGGAGTGTCTTCAGGGCACCGATCTTGGCCAAAACTACAGCTTCTTCCAGCTCCATCCATAACGGGCTTTTCCGACGCCCGGACCACCCGAATAGACCTTGCACCGTGAAAAAACCATGAAGTTCATGTTCACATTACCCATCAATTGTATGGTACACAGGAAAAAAAAATCTGAATCCTTAACGACATAAAAAAAATCTGAATCCTTAACGACACTGAAATTGAAAACCTTTATTATTACATGACATGGAACGCGATTTATTGATGTAAATTTACAAAATAAAAACAGTTGAATCCTTAACAGCACTGAATTCTAATGACACAAATATTACTTGACACGGAACGCGATTATTTGATGTAAATTTACATCACATATGATGTAAATAAAAAGAAGCATCACATACGACGGAATTTTCAGTGCGAATTAAATATTACACGTCTTAATATTTTACATGTCTTTCAAATTTTACACGTCTGTTGAAGATTGCAGACGTGTAATATTCAACTCGCACTGGAAATTCCATCATATGCGATGCTTCTTTTTCGTTACATCATATGTGATGTAATTTTACAACTTTTTTTGGTCACACGAAATTCTCAACAACACTGAATTGGAAATTTCTCAAAATTACACGGCATGAAGTATTACAATACACTGAACGTGATTATGTCATGTAAAATTATAAACTGTGAAGAACAGGACCAGACAAATGTGACAAAAACTGTTAAGTCAAGTCGTGCGCCAAAGTATTTTCCCCGCGCGCGAGTAATTTAATCGGTGTTGATAGTTCCCGGAGATATCCGAAAAACAGGGATGCGGTTCTGGAAGCGGATCCACGGTGTTCAACATTGGATCCGGGACTTCGCGGAAAAAATAAAAGAAATAAAATATAATGTGTGTTAAAAAATTTTTTGCCACTTAATAAAATGAATCATATTAATTAAAATTCCAGTATTGAATCATATTAACAATAAATAAAACAAAACAAAACAAATTCCAATTGGAAAGTTTTTCTTCCAACATTCATTGATTTTATAATTTACATCATTTTTATTTTACACGTTGCTAAATTTTACATCATTTTTTATTTTACACGTTGTAAAATTTTACTGGCGTGTAATTTCCAACTACACACTACCAAAAAAATCTGGAAAATTACATCACATATGATGTAAATAAAAAGAAGCATCATATATGACGGAATTTTCAGTGCCAGTTATACATTACACGCCTGTAGTATTATGCAGCGTGTAATATGAAAGTGATGTAAATTTCAAAGCCACTGAATTCTGGAAAAATCCTATTGGAATTTGTTTTATTTTTTTTTTTTATTGACCAGATTCAATGGAGTTTTTTCATCTTTTTACAAGAAACAACCTTTTAATAATAAATTTCATTTATTTTATTAATCTACAAACAAATTTTAATGATTCATTAATTTTAAAAGGCACTTGCACCACCTTTCACTTTCTTTCGAAGTACCGGATCTAAGCAGAGTAGTGTGGGCCGCTTCCAGAACAACTTCCGCTGCCGCTGCTTTTCGGAGATATCCGGAACCAACGATATCGATGGTCTGAGAAGCTAACTGCTTTAAAAAAATACTTTGGTTCAAGACTTGACTAAACACTCTGTTTACATTTGTGTTCCTGTTTTTGACAGTTTTCATTTTTACATGACATTAACGCGTTCAGTGTTTTAAAATATTCATTGAATATTAATTCAATGTCCTATAACATTCCATGTCGTGTAATTTTAAGAAATTTCTATCTCAGTGATGTTTTGAATTCTGCACAGCAAAAAAATTCTAAAAGTATACGCAATCTAAAATACGAGTGATCTACTTTTTGACCAGTGTAATTCAAAACTTATGTAATTTTACACTCTTTTTGATCTATTTTTGAATCATTGGTATAAACTTAAATTTGTATGATCTATGTTTACACGCCCTGATCTAAAAAATATATCTCAATATAAAATTACATCGAAAACAATGTAAAACACGACAGATCCATTGTTTTCCTTTTTTTCGCGGCATAAATTGTTATGTTTTTATCCGAGATGGTGGTTTATTGTGCGACAAGAAAAAAAAATCGCTTCCGCAGTTAATTTAGTATAAAAACCGAACCAAATTCCTTCTAGAATTGAATTAAAAAATGGTAGGTTAAAGTTATAGACGAAATGAAAAAAATGGAACTTCAAATTCTCTTTCGATTGCAGGAATTGCTGTTTTATAAATGGATCAAAAGCCGAATCAATGTTGAATGTTTCTAATGTTTAGGGGATTCCGATTACTATGCTGTTCCGGAAGGATTCAAGAATGCTGCCTGACGCTGATCGGCAAAACATCGCCCTGTAGGGGATCATCGGACACAACCACAATTCCAGCTGCCAGTGATGGTGTGCGTTTTTTGAGTTTGCAGTGTATCGGCAATACATGTTAAATAAAATGACACATGTGGCGTATTTATTCATAAACAATTCCCAAAGTCTGATTATTTTAAAAAGATTTGTATAATAAACGCTAATATGTTTTGAAATTTACATCATTGTGTATTTTTACACGACGGTTTATGTCATCCGTTTTCGTGCATTGTTTTCGATCTAAATTTACACGCCTCAAAAATTACATTGTTGAGAAAAATACACCGTGGTAGAATTTTATATCAAAATTGATGTTCCGTTTTCGTGCATCGTTTTCGATCTAAATTTACACGATTTTTTCTTGCTGTGTGTGTGACCAGAAAAAAGTTGTAAAATTACATCACATATGATGTAAATAAAAAAAAACATCACATATGACGGAATTTTCAGTGCGAGTTGAATATTACACGCCTGTAAACATCTACAGGCGTGTGGAATTTGAAAGACATGTAAAATATCAAAGACGTGTAATATTCAATTCGCACTGAAAATTCCATCATATGTGATGCTTCTTTTTATTTACATCATATGTGATGTAAATTTCCATCAAATAATCGCGTTCCGTGTCAAGTAATATTTATGCCATTAGAATTCAGTGCTGTTAAGGATTCAATCTTGTTATAGTCTGTAAATTTACATTAATAAATCGCGTTCTATGTCATGTAACATTAAAGATTTCCAATTTCAGTGTTGTTAAGGATTCAGATTTTTTTTCTGTGAGCATAGCATAGCATACACACAACGAAAAAATCTGTAAAATCACATCACATGTGATGTAAATAAAAAGAAGCATCATATATGACGGAATTTTCAGTGCTAGTTGGAAATTACACGCCAGTGAAATTTTGCAACGTGTAAAATAGAAATGATGTAAAATTTTGCAACGTATAAAATAAAAATGATGTAAATTATAATCTCACTGAATATTGGAAGAAAAACTTTCCAATTGGAATTTGTTTTGTTTTATTTTTGTTTATACCCAAGTAACCATAAGCACTGAAAACTAGCACAAATCCTGCTCTAACATCAGCTATAGAGCTTGATTCTGTGCATCATATAAGCCCTGTGAGCCAGTTTTGGCGAAATTAACTTCTGCTTTAGTGCATAAACTGGTATAACCCTATAAAAGCACTGTGCTATGCTAAGTTGATGCTATAGCGTTGGCGGGCAAAATGCTGGGAAAATGCAAATGGCGTTCAAATGAGGTACAACCATGCGGGTAAAAAAAATCGATTTTTTTAGGCACCATTTTTCTGCCATGATAATTAATTTGGCTTATGTTGGATATTCGCTTATTCATGTTATGGGGATCTCTCGGGTTGAATTTTCTACATGATTTTTTTTTTCATTTTTCGGGTGAAGATGACCAGGAATCGAACTCATGACATCCATGGATCGGACATTTTTCAGTATCTCTGCTTGTGGACCTATCAGGTCCGCGTTATATCTTTGAAAAAAAGCCCTATTTGAATCAAATTATTGGCAACCGGTGCCCTAAATTTACATTATTTCTGCATCAATCAATGCTAATGCGTGCTTTGGCCTAATGCCACTGTACCCAAGCAACCAAAAGTCGCGTTTTTACTTAACTCCGAACTCCGAAGTTCACATTTGGCTGAAAAAATGTATTACGGGAACCTCAGGTGACTCTTGTCGCGTAAAAGTTACTCAGGAACTTCCATCGCCCTTAGAAAGGTTAAACTATCGATAACAGAACTTCTAAGCGCTTTTAATGGAACTTCTTTCAAGAAGGTCGATAACGTTCGCGTTACATTCCAAAACGCACCATTAAGATACTTGAAGGCGTTTTAAAGAACCTGTATGGGAAATCTAAGCGACATGTCAAAAATGTTTTTCAAGAAGGTTGATAACGTTCGCTTAACATTCTAAAGCGCACCATTAAGATACTTGAAGGTGCTTTAAAGAACCTATATGGGAATTCTAAGCGACATGTCAAAAATGTTTTTCAGGAAGGTCGATAACGTTCGCGTAACATTCTAAAGCGCACCATTAAGATACTTGAAGGTGTTTTAAAGAACCTATATGGGAATTCTAAGCGACATGTCAAAAATGTCTGTCAATTTCTTGTCATGGTATTTGTTTTGTTTATATCTGTACTGATATTTACAAATGGAATTCAAGATTTTTTCGAATTTTTCTTATAAATGTTAAATAAGATATTCGAATAAATTTTTGATGATGCGAATTTTTGTTATGATTCATATTGTGTACTGAAAGTCCTTTGAACGAAATAAGGTACCTTCTATTGACCAACCCACTCAATCATCTCAAATGACATTTAGTTTAAATACTAATTATTTCAGTGGCAATTAGCTATTGCTGGATTGGTCGAGAGGCTGGTGAGTTTCATTGCAACCTAGAGGGCAGCGGTTCAATTCTCTAGGCGTGTAAGCAGCTTTTGTAATCAAAACAATATAATTAAAATCAATGAGATAGACCATGATAGACCGGCAGCCTAGCAATCTGACATGTGGTTGTCAGAGCAATCTGTCAAATGGATTTTTTTTTCGGCGCGTAGAAGTTTCTTGACATTCTCTTAGAAGCTGAATAGCGTTCTCTACAGCCCCCTAAACGAACTTGGAAGTAGCTTTAAGAACTTAAATTTTGGGCTGATTAGCATTCTCTTCAGACACAAACGAGAGCTGATTAAGCTTCTATGGAACCTTTTTAAGGGAATTCTGGTTGCTTGGGTAGTGCTTACGTAGTGCTAAAAAGCATTACAACAAGCTTAAGTGATGCAAATTTAATGCTTAGAAATTATAGCATTTTTTATTCTGATTTAGAGTTATGTTGCATTTCAAAAGCATTGTGAAAAGCTGATAAAATGCTTGTTGCATTTTAAAATAGTGGTCTAATTCTAATATGATGCAGCAGCACTCGAAGGGCTGTTTTGATGCAAAATTGCACCTGATGTGCTGATATAGTGTAATTTAGCACTTGAATGCTGGTATATAGCTATAAAAAGGCAAAGCTTTAGTGCTTATGGTTACTTGGGTATGATTCAATAATAAAATTTTCTCATCTCTTCATAAAAATTAAACCTTTTTATAACTAATTTAATTTATTTTATTTAGCGACAAAAATTGGTTAAGCATTAGCACGCAATTTTTTTTTATTAGGATTCACTTCACCCTTTCATTTTGTTCCCCGGATCCTAAGTTCAGTAACGTGGAGCCGCTTATGGAACCGCATCCCTGCTTCACGAAGATCTCCGGGAACCTCACTCGCGGGAAAACTGCTTAAAACAAATACTTTGGTGCACAACTTGACTTGACACTTTGTTTACTTTTGTCTATAGTCCTGTTCATGACAGTTTATAATTTTACATGACATTATCATGTACAGGATATGTAATATTGATTAAACACAAATTCAATGTCGTTATCACATTCCATGACGTGTAATTTTAATAAACTTCTTATTCAGTGTTGTTAAGAATTGTGTGCGACCAAAAACATTTGTAAAATTACATCACATATGATGTAACGAAAAAGAAGTAACACATATTATGGAATTTTCAGAGCGAGTTGAATATCACACGTCTATGAATTTCAAAAGACGTGTAAAATTTAAAAGACATGTAAATATTTAAGACGTGTAATATTTAATTCGCACTGAAAATTCCGTCATATGTGATGCTTCTTTTTATTTACATCATATGTGATGTAAATTTACATCAAATAATCGAGTTCCGTGTCAAGTAAAATTCATGTCTTTCGAATTCAGTGCTATTATGGTTTCAACTTTTTTCAATCTATAAATTCACATCAATAAATTGCGTTCAACGTCATGTAATATTAAAGGTTTTTCAATTTCAGTGTTGTTAAGGATTCAAATTTTTTTTCTGTGTAGCACTGAATATTCCGTCATATATGATGCTTCTTTTTATTTACATCATATGTGATGTGATTTTACAGATTTTTTTGGTAGTGTGTAGGCACAATCATTTCTATATGGTCCACGATATCGTGAATGCACATTGGAATTCATAGTTTACGACCATACATTTCATCGTTTTGACGAAAATAACCATGAAAAAGGGGTATTGTTATGCAGCGTGACCATGAAAAAAATGACTATTCCCCATACATTGGAAAGCTCAAAAATATAAAGTTCATGGTTATAACAGCTTCCAGTTTTTCACAATAAAACCATGAATATACTTTTATTTTCATTGTTCAGTTTTTCATAGAATCTTCGATGTTTTATGGAAGATAAAAATCAATGTTAGAAATATTGTGATATTTAAATAAAATTTTTATATTTTTCTGTCATGTTCGCAATGTTTATTTAAAAAAATGTAGGCATGTTAGTTAATAGCACTTATTAATTCACTGGTTTTTTCGGCACCACCACGAAATTTCCCTAACGTGAAACTTCCGCCAGAACGCTGTATGCACCTGTTCGTTGGCCAATAGCTATGCTGGTCCAGGCTTGCACTGAAGGATTCCTAGATTCTTACGATGGCATCTTGTCCCTCTTCTCAGACCTGTGGAAAGTCATCGAGATAGGCTCACATATTGGCTATCGGATCCTTTGCCACTTGCGATTCGTATTATTCTATAGAATTGATAAAGAAAAAAAGTTTCTTAAAAATGGTTTTCTTAAGCCTATCAGTGGTAGAACTTACCGTTAAGATTATCCTCGAGCATTTCGACCATAATACTCTCGCCAAAACTCCTAAAAGATTTTTCCGACCAAAAATAAATCGTCCGAAAAAAAAACCACGTGCCGCGGTTGTCAAAATCATTAGCCTACACGAAAAATATGAAAAGTGCAAATTCATGAAATATTAGAACTCGGATGTTCTTTTTACCATTAAAAACAATGTCACATTGAGTTTCAATGGCAAATCAATGTGAAACCATAGTTCTGGTCTATTCGGGCAGTCGATCGATGATGCTGTTGAAATATAGTTATTTTCCTCCTCTGGATGGTAAACATTTTGAGAAACTGGGTCTTCCATGGCTACCACGAACCGAAAATTTGTTTAAAGTTTTCAATTTTATGGATTGTGATGTAAACAACCCTTAAAAATTGACAACTGTTGTCAAAAATATTTGACAATTCGCCTGAAAATTACCTAAAGATTCAAGATGTGACTTGATGGTTCATTAGAAAGTTCGTTGCAGACGCACGATTCCTTTGAAATGCGTATGTGAGGACAAGTCGCATAGGAATCGCTTATAAGTTCCGTTATCGACTTTTTTACCCTTCAGAAGGCGCTGAAAGTTTCTAGGTAACTTGTATGCAACATAGGCCCGTAAAAGTCCCAAAACACCTTTTCTCAGCCAAAAGTGAACTTGGAAATTGCCTGTTTAAGTAAGTATGCGACTTTTGGTTGCTTGGGAAGTGTGGGGACTGCTCAGGGCGGGGGAGTACCTAACAGATTATAGTGATTATATCAAGTAAGTTCCTACCTGTGATCGGTGCAATAAAATATACGGGACGCGAATCACTTACACTCGAGACGATGCTCGCCTCGACGAACGGAGCCATTCGGGCCAACTGGCTGACCGGCCGCCGAAAGGGAGCCGATGATTGGCGGCTCCGAGTATTCGGCTATTCATTTACACCTGCAGCCGTTTAGGGCGAATCTGTCACTTTACTCAATGGTTCGAATGTTGAATGTGTCTCGCTCGCGCACGTATCGAAAGTCATCGTGAGTTTAACGAATGACAATGGGCTATCTAATAACATCAGTGTTGTATTGTAAAATGCCTCAATTAATGCGTTATTAAACTGCTATATTATATTAGGGCTCCACATCCCCCTTCCACTCCAAAAAAAAAAAAGAAGCGAAATGGGGAACCTTAGAATTAATGAATTTTCTTTTTATATTTTTTTTATATTTCAACATACCTTTTTCATAAATAGGTTCTTACACCTCAATCAAATGTTAAGCTTGAATCATTGACATTGTTTTAACAGATTTTAACTATTTTTATTTTAGTGTGTGCAAAAGGGATGTAAACAAAGAACGGTAACGTAAACAAAAGGATAAACTAAAACTTCAAGCCAAATTGTATTTACTTTTAAAGGTTACTTGAAATCCTGTTTAAAGTGCTTTAAAATCCAAGGAACATAACTCTACGGTAGCGGAACATTGTAACTGCAACGAGGAATTCATAAATTACACCCGAAACAGATGGAATGCACCATTTTGAACCCTGATAGTTTTCGTTTCTGCATTAACTGCTATCGACTGAAACATATTCGACAACAGCTATACGGACGAGTTGCTTTAACTAACTTGCTGTATATTGGCATGCCAGGATACTTGTTTGCTATAGTTTGCGTATCTATCTTTGCAATTTAATAAGACAACTTTTTTTTTAGAATTTCACCACAGCTGCTTAGATAAAGCTTATCCGTCCCCCGGACCAATCGTTGAAATGCAAAACAGTAACATTAAAGTACGCTGTGTGAATCATGCCACACTATACTTTTAGAGTAAGGCTGGAGAGACGAACCGGTTGGGCTACCATTGGAGGTCAACCTAAGCTTTCGAACTCTTCCTGTTCTTTCAAAATTACAGCCACCATACGAAAAGCTATCGAAACCGACGTTCCGGAAGGATGTCTGCGGTATACCGCCGAGATGTAGCCACCCGATGTTGCAGACTCTAAAGCACCGGCGATCGCGGGAAAGTCAGACGAAGAAGAAAAAAAAAATGCTTCTGGCTCAACATCAGTTTAATGAACCTTAATCCAAAAGTCCTTCCTCGAATCGCGTTTAAATACGTACGTCGAAGTTTCTGCCCAGCCAGCCATCACCGACGAAATGGAAATCGATTTGACCGAATCAACGGACGAAATAGTCGAGTCTCAAACACCGTTCTACGAACCTGAAATTCAACCAAAAAAGGAGGCACGTCCTTCGGTCAGATCCACATCAAGCCTGATCTGTTGGCGAAAGGCGATAACCATACAACACGTTTGATGTTCAAGTTGACCCCTTTGACAGTCACGAAACTTTCAATCATGGCCTTGCGGCGCTGATGCAGGCATGTTATAATTAAACGTTGCTCTTAGCGATTTTCTCTACGTCTTTCTGGTCAAGATTGTTTTCTCCAGAAGCATCTATTGAGCAAGGTGTTCCCATGGCGAAGGCAACTAGCGTATCGAATATGATAATGAGTAATAGCGATTTCATTGTCATAAATTTACATCCGTTCAAGTACATTGAAATCCTTTCGGTGGCAAGGTCCTCAATGCTGTGAATTATTGACGACAATGAATCCGTAGTTCTTTTTGCAACCTTCAAAACTCATTACAGGCCTAGGCACAAATGCCCCATCAATTCGAAAAAGCATTTTGTTGATGAAGACCTTCTAGCTGTTAAGGAACCCGCATACTAAAAAACCATATCTCAAACAGTCTTTACGATACATCTACGGCTCCAGAAATAGTGATTATCTCTGTAAACGTAGCCATTAAATAAAACTTTACTTCGACAACGATAAAAACGAAACATAAACATTCATGCGAAAAAGTGATGATATCTGGATCGGTGAATAAATTGTATGAACGATTAACTTCAATTTTTTCTGTAATCGTAAAAATAATCTCGAACCGTTACTCATAGCGTCCATGTCTTATATCAAATTTACGTCAAAATTGGCCAAGACGTGTGTCAGAGATGCCAGATGGTTTGGCAAAAAATCAGCACACTTTTATGATATACTCATGCAAAATACTAATTTATGCAAATGCAGCAAAAAAAAGCCTGCAGAATATTTAGATATTTCTTTATTTTACTTTGTTGACTTATCCAACCTTTCGGTTAACCATGTCGTTCATACGTAAAATATTGAGATGTCAGATGGTTTTTAAAAACCTTCAAACCAAAATTAAAAATGATAATCTCTTTCTAAGAATAGGTAAAACATGTTTTGCTCCCATCCCCAAACAAGTTTGGCGTAAAGAGATCAAGCTTCTTTTGAAACATGGAAATATACCTGCATATCCGCATAATCTCCTTCTTTTGTTTATTATATATGATGCACAAATATATTTCTCAACTCTAACCAACCGAAGAAACACCATTTCTACTAAATATCATATCCATCATATCATTTCCATTTCCTTTTTATCATTTTTCAATGATAAGTGATTTAAATTCTATTTCCTCGAAATTTGCCTATTTCTTGAAGTCATTAAGTATGTAAGAAGGTTTAAAAGCATTTGATCTAAGCTAATAAATCTTTTTTGGTTTTCACATTTTAAACTCATGGTACAATTTAGAAAGATTGGTCTAGTTGGCATCCCTGCCGAGAGTTGACAACTGAAAGAGAAGAAGAATACAAACAAAAACAAAAAATATTCGTTTTTCGCGTTCGACCCACGTTCCGTTTCCCACTCCCGTTTCAGCAGCAACAAGTCCAACGATTGTGGTCCGGACGGACATATTTTATAGGACAAACCGGAGGACACCAGCGAAGTTCGCAAAAGGTAAATTTTTTTGCCATTACAATTTGTTGAAATATACGAAAATGGTTTTATTTATTTCAGCAACAGGTGCAATGTTACGCTGGAAGCAATGTCCCGTACGATGGATGGATTCGAGTGACCAGCAGGTACGAGAACCCACCCGTGTGCCCGAAATTAGATCTCCTCCTGGTAGAGATGCTAAATGCTAATATGTCATATAAATTGTTGAAGTGATTAAAATAAACATTTATAAAATATAAAAATGGTTGTTTTTCGGCAATAAAGAAAATTTTCTTATATATGCGTGCGTGCTACATTCCCGTGTGATTCAGAGTACGGTATGCATAGCGTTGGAAGAACGTCATATTAATGCGTTCTACAACTATTACTGTAGGATTCCAATGTTTACATTGATAGCGTGTGGATGTTCTATTTTTTAACGTGGTTTATTTTTTAATAAAAACTTTTAAAGTGTCTGTCGTGTGATTAATTTTAAGAAGATCTGTGATATTACTCTGTGATCTAGTGATAAAATTACATAAGAATCCATCTGTGATAATCTAACGACCGTACTAAGATGAGTGGCAAGGATGCTGCTCCAGATGGAGCAGCATCAACACACCACCTTATACCACCGGATCCCGGACGAATGGAAAGGATGCAGGACGAGATCATGGAAACTCTTCAACCGACCATGGAAGGAAACAAAAATACGGTTCCTAAACCTATAAAAATCTACAGAAATTACAATTATCAGAGTGGTGATTGTCGTCCGTATCGGGTGATAGTGGAAAATACGGAAGTGGAAAAGCGAAGGGTAATTAACAGGTTACAAGTCGGAATTTTGCTACACCAAAATGGTTTCGACAAATCTATTGACGACATAAGAAAGACAGCAAGAAACAAGGTAACAGTATATGTTGGAAATATAAAAGACGCTAATAGACTCGCAAATTGTCAAAACCTCAACCTACAAGGATATAAATCATTCATCCCTAAACAATATGTTACGGTAACAGGAGTAATCTCTGGAATTCCACTAGAATTAAAAGATGAGGAAATAAAAAATATCATAAAGGCAAAGGTAGAAATAGACTCCGTTTTCAGAATGCATCGATACAAAGACAAGAAAAAAGAAGCTACATATAAAATGGGTATAGTTTTTAGAAGCAACACTTTACCTAGCGATATAAGTATTTATTCTGTGATACATAGGGTGCAGCCGTACATAAGAAAACCGATAATTTGTTTTAAATGTCTACGTTATAATCATTTGTCCAAAAACTGTAAAGAGTTATCTAATAAATGTATGAAGTGTGCAGCAGAACATTCTGCAGACAATTCCTGTGATATTTTAAAATGTTTGTATTGTCCTAATGGTAATCACAAGACGACGGATAAAGAGTGTCCACGATGGAAAAAAGAAAATGACATACAGGCGATTATGGCAAGGAAAAGTATGACCTATCAGGAAGCGAAACAATTTTTTGAAATTCCAACAGATAATTTATTCGATGTTTTGAGAACAACAGACGAATATCCAACACCAGCTGAAGCATACTCTAAAGTAGCAGCAAATGGCCAAAGTTTTCCACAACATCTACAACAAAAACGCAAAGAATGGAGTTTAGATTATAATAAAAATAGATCTAGAAAAGAAAATAAAACCCAAAACAAATTAAATGTAGTCACAGATACTGTACCTGGGGTGGCAAGTATTTTAGGATTAAATCAGAATGAATTCGCGAAGAAAAGAAAAATGGAAGAGGAAAAGGAAGAACACAGAGGTGTGGGACTATTTAATAAATATAAAACAGGCGAATTTGAGAGGCTAAAAAAAGATATCGAAGAATCTGTTAAAAAACAATCACATGAAGAATGGAAACAAATAATAACAAATATTAATTTGAAATTAGAGGACATTACTAAAACACATGGAAAAACAGGAGGAGAGATATCAGCTTGTATTATGGGTGAGTTGAACAGAATGTTGGGATCCCCGGGAGTTAAATAGTTCACACCGGCGATTTCAAAGTACTACAATCAAATATTCAGAGTTTATACAGAAATAAAAATGAATTAATTCATGAGATGTACACCCAAAACTACGACGCAGCTTTACTTTCCGAGATCTGGATTAAACCGGATCAAATACCTACAGGAAGATGGAATATTCAGGGATACCATCGACTTCTAGCTCCCCGTGCGGACGGATTTGGAGGCGTAGGAATTTTTCTTAAGGAAGAATTTAAGTTTGACACCATTCAACTTTCAACTTCAGGCGACTTTGAAACACTTGGGCTTTTCATATCTAAAATAGAGCTTGCTCTAGTAATTGTTTATATAAATCCCAGAATTTCAATTGGCAATTTAGAGCAAACGCACCAATAAGTGAGTATACGCGGCCCGGTTTTGCTCATTTCAGCGGACCGGTTTTAGGATACACACTCTTTCGCGCACCAGTTGGGTGAGCATCGTGGCGAGTTTTAATTGTTACACTGAAAAAAGGGAATTGAAAAAAAATGTTCATATAAATGAATTCAAAGCAGTAGTTATTTATTCATTCGAAAATAATTAATTTTTTCAATTGTACTCAAATATTACACTGTGTTGAATTCTATGCATTGAAGTTTTTATTTAATTTTAAGGCTTTAGTAAACAATTGCCTGATAAATTCTTAAATTAGATTCCGACGAACAAGTTCTGATATATGTATATTTTTAGAGATTGTACAATATCGTACGTGAAATATTCATGAAATTTAACCTTATATTGATACTCAATTTGGACCTTAGTGATGAAAGTTTCAAAAAAACCATATAACGATATACGTTCACAAATGGTTATAGCACTTATAAACTGTTTAGGAAAGCTTCTGATCTAAACTGTTAAGAGATCTTTAAAGAAATAGCTTCGCATATGGTACCACAGACAGTCATCATAAAACCCATAGTACATTTCTAGTTAAGGTAACATGCGAATATTGCTATTTTGTTATTTTTAACTTGAATTCATCGTTTTATTCAACACTTTGTTAGATAAAAAATATCGCCAATAAACATTTGATAGTCTATAATCGAACATATATTTTCTCTATAAATCGTTCGCTGAAATTCCCTGTGTTAGCACCATTTCTGCTCGAACCGATTTGAGCCGGAATAGAATGAAGCTGTTTATGGTTAAATTCCGATTTCGGAGGGGCCAGTACAATGTATTTTCAAACCCCAAAGGGTGGTCGGTTGTTTTATTCCAAACGTGCAACGAGCCACAATTTCTTTCGGCACAGATGATACAGCACTTGATTTCCATTGAGGTATGCAGACAGTATCCGAATGGCGAATAAGACCTAATGAAATCAAAATGTTTTTTAAATAAACAATAACTTTTGGCTACGTTTTGTTATCAACTTACCATATTGATTTGTAGCAATTACAGAGATTTAGAGCGCAGCATTTTTCGGGACTATTTACAGCGTCTAGATTGAAATCCTTGGGATCTTTCAGTTGCAAATATGAGATTAAGCTAGAGTTCGGAACAAGCCAAATTTGTAGGATTCTGGAAGAGAAAAATTCAATTAGTCAAGCCTGGGAATTTATTAAAAATTATAGTTACTTTTTACCGCTTTGTTCGTTGTTGCTGATGCCATGTCTGTGCTTTCGGGAGCTAATACAGCTACCGTTGCACCCGGAATTGAAGTCTCAAGCATCTTCCGTTTTTTCCCGAGTCCTAATTTTCACCTTTTTCTCGCAATGAAATGTAAACAAACTTTACACGCTGAACGTAGTTTGCTTGGCTCAGCATTAAACGGTAGATTTTTTTTCAGTGCATGTTTGCTCTCGTCCCTTTCTAGTGAGCTAATTTGGTGATTTTGTCGGTCCCGACGGCAACGGCCCTATTTTGCTCACCCTCATACTAACCCCCGGTGCGGTATGAAAGTGATTAAACGCGTGAGCATTTTCACTATACTCGCGATTGCTGCGGATGCCCTTAGAAACAGCAATAACAACTCTTTTCAATGAAGTAGCTAACTATGGAAAAGTTCTAATTGGAGGTGATTTTAACAGTCATAACGTGATATGGGGATGTCACGAGACAAACAACAAAGGAAAAATTGTTCATGATGCCATAATTGGCTCTAACTTACTATTACTGAATACTGGAACAGTAACCTTTCTTCCTACAATCACTAATCAGCGACCCAGCGCTATTGATTTAACATTATGCACTCCAAATCTTTTTAATATGGTTGATTGGAAGGTAGTAAACAAAACTTTTGGTGGAAGTGGACATCTTATCATAGAAACTTGTCTTGATTTAAGAGTTAAACGTAAACAAAAGTTTTACTACGACAAACAAAAAATCGCTGAAGAAATGGCTCAAGTAAAACACTGGGAATTCAGCGACTTAATGGATCTTTCTAATCTCTCACAGAATATAACAAAGAAACATAAAAAAACCAGCACTTATTCACCAAAATATTACTGGAGTTCGGAGCTCTCTGAATTATATAATCAAAAACAAGACGCTCTACGTGAGTATAATAGATGCAGCAGCAGTGTAAACTTAGTTAAATGGAAAAAATCCTCTGCTATGTTCCTCAAATCCAAACACAAACACATCAAAGACAAAATGATTGAACTTTCAGGATCCATAGACCCAAGAAACACACATGAAAATTGGAAACTTGTCAGAAGGTTGAAACTCCTCCCAGTCATCAACCCTAAAAACAACCCCATAATCAACAGCAAAAACATGGCAACTCAGTTTTTAACCACAAACTTTGGTCCATCAAATTTTAAAGAACCTCTCCCACCCGAGGAAAATAACACAAGAACTTCCATTTTAAATTATCAACTCTGGAAAAGATTTTTAAGAAACAAATCCTCAAAATCATCACCAGGTACAGACTGCATTAATTACGGGACACTTAAAGATTTGGACCTGCAATCCGCAATGAAAATCATAGATTTACTTAACGAAATGTGGCGTAAAGGAGTACTAGACGATCATCTTAAAGAAATAAAGATTATCCCAATTTTAAAAGCTAACAAACCACCAAATGAAATAAGCTCTAGCAGACCCATAGCACTCCTACCAAGTGTAGTGAAAATTTTGAATGCGGCTGTTCTTGAAGACATACAAAAGACATGTGAAAATAACAATATCATTCCAAACCTTTCGTTCGGATTTCGTAAAGGAATGTCGACAGAACATTGTGTTACCTTTGCAACTAATCTTATTAAAGCAGCACGAAGAGACAACTACACAACAATTGGTGTTTTCTTCGATTTTTCAAACGCGTTCAACACCGTAAATATTGAAAAACTATACAACATAATGTTGAGAAATGGTTTTAAAAAAGACACATGCACATGGATACACAATTTCCTGAATAACCGGAAAACTTTGGTTTTCACACAAGAAGGACCTGTGAGCCAATCAATTTGCACCGGAGTACCACAGGGAGACGTAATGTCACCTGTTCTTTTTAACATCTACACTGCTTCTTTACACAATACAAACTTAGACCCAGATATTACAACTCTACAGTTTGCTGATGATTTTTTCAAAATCGTTAAAGCAAAATCTCTGGAAACAGCTATGAGAAAGATGCAAAATGAAATAAATCATTTTACGGCAATAGCCTCTGAGTTGGGATTACGTTTGAATAGTTCAAAAACTAAAGCAATGCTATTCAAAGACTGTGATAAACAACTCTGCCTGACAATGGAAGGGGAGACCCTGGAAACAGTAAAGAGCTATAAATACTTAGGAATCACACTCGATCAGACACTTAAATACGGAATACACATTAAAACTCTTAAACAAAACGTATTGACCAAACAAAACATGTTAAAAATTATAAGCGGAATCAAATTCGGTGGCACACCTAAAGTAATGATGTTATATCATAAAGCCTTATATGGTAACTATTTAAACTACGGAGCTATTATATATGGCGGAACACCCAAGAAATACTGTGACATGCTTGAAATAACAAACAGACAATGTTTACGTATCGCTACAGGATGTACAAAAACTACACCAATAAACACCTTAGCAGCAATAGCTGGAGAAGAACCACTCAATATCAAACGGAATTATTTAGCTAAAAAACGTATTGCACTACACATCCAAAGAAACGATTTGATAGCCCAACAATTACATTCTTTAGACTTGTCAAATATTCAAAACGATGCAAAATACACCTTTATAGAAAGAACATATATAAAAAATGTACAAGAATTTCAAACAATATACACAGAAACAAAACCTCAAATTGCTTTAAAAGTGGAAATAGAAGATCAAATGATAGGATCAATGATGAGAAAGAAAGAAACATCTCCGACCGTACTAAAAACACTTGCCATAGAGATGATTAATAACCATTATGGTCACCGTGATCATTGGTACACTGATGCCTCCAAAAGTATGGACAAATGTGGCATTGGAATTTACGACGCTTCTTCAGATACGAAGATAAGCATTTCTTTAGTTAACTGTGTTAACATTGCAACAGCCGAGCTATTAGCTATAAGAGTAGCACTAGAAAATATAGACACAACCAGGGGGGTTGCCGTAATTTTTACCGACTCCCAATCTGCCTGTAAAATTATTAAAAAAGACATAAAGAACAGGAAATTCGACCAAATTACCCATGATATATGTACGCTAGCTACAACTAAAAATGTGAAAATCCAATGGATTCCCTCACACGTAGGAATTGAAGGAAACGAAAATGCGGATATATTAGCAAAACAAGGACTAGATGGACCAATATTACTACAAAACAAATTACGACTAGATGACGCATACAAAAGATTCAAACTAGAGTCCCTGGAATCCACAAATCTGTGGTACAAAAACATGGTACAACACGACAGAAAAGGAATCAAATTTTACGAATTCCAATCAAACTTCTCCACAAAACCCTGGTACTGGAATACCGATTTCACCAATACTCAAACTAGAACTTTGAATCGATTACTCAGCGGACACGATTATTCACCATACTACTTGGGAATCATGAGAATTCGAGACACAAAATTGTGCGAATTATGTGACGAAAATTTTACCACAGAACATGCATTACTAAAATGCATTCAATTCAATCATATACGAAACCACTATGATTGGAATCGATACTCCAATCTGTTCGAAATGATCCAAAATTTTGATAAAGAAAAGTTGAGAGAAATTCTCAATTTTTTCGAAAAAGCACGAATGAAAGTATAAGCAGTACAGAAAGAAAGTGGAAAAAAGGAACATCCCTATTTCAATAACATGCAACACGACTGACAAAATTTTCGTATAGTGGTGATATAGAGTACCAAACTCTCGGCCATCATCTCAAATATATACATACATACATACAACTATTACTGTAAATGTTCAGTTACAACAGAACCTTAAGAATAACTGTAACAAAAACAGTTTGATGATCAGAATATGTTTTCCATGAATGGTTTTTGAACGTTATCTCAACTGTCCGTAAAACAGTTCTTCCATATAAGTGTTTTAATAGTTTTAAACAGTAACATAACTTAACGCCATATTCAACAGACCGTCGTTTTGGAATTCAAGATAAGTGCAATGTTTTTTATGATTTCAGATATCATTTTCTAAACGTTTTTCTACGCTGTTTCTAATCGTTTTATAACTACTACAGGAATGGTTATGTTACAATATTTTCGTATTCGGGCAGAGTTTATCGCTTTATCCGAAAAGTCGATGGCAAAGATATTCCCACTAATTCAATGGTCCTCACTATAAGCGGCACAGTGGCCCCAGATTACATTTATTTTGGCTACATTCGCACCCCAACTAGACCGTATTATCCCAGACCACTAATGTGTCTCAACTGTGGAAAGTACGGACACTCGAAACTTCGATGCCGCCAAGATGCAGTTTGTCTAAACTGCGGTGAATCCCCAACACACAAAGACTGTCCCAATGATCAACATTGCCTGAACTGCGACGGAGCACACTCCGCCATGAGCCGCACCTGTCCGGTTCAGAAGGAGGAGCAGGATATCGTCAAGATTCGAGTGGACTTGGGAATTTCCCAAGGAGCCGCTACAAAAGAATTCCGAAGCCGCCAAGCTGCTGTCCAGAACAGAAACAAAGTCCAACAGCGCCTCGAAATTCCATCACCGAGCGATGAATCAAAAGACCAACGCATCCGTCAACTTGAAGAAGAAGTAGCTCAGCTTATCGCCCAACTGGAAAAATTCCAAGGAAATACCGGAACCGAATCTAGCACAGGAACCGAAACGGACAATTCCGATACCACCGTGGTCACCGATAACAGTCATAACAGCACCACCTCAAAAAGAAGCCGGCGTACCCGAAGGTCAAAAGACGACAAATCGAACAAACATATATCAACTCCCAAAAAGCAACGACTGGAATCAAACAACCAACCGGGTTCATCCAAAACCACCAGTCGCTGTCCTCCCTTACCCCAAAAGGTCGGTAAGTCCCAACAAAACAAACACTAAATGAAATTATCTATCAAAAAGTGGACCCAACCCCTCAACAGCCTCCCCAACTAGTA
>NC_073693.1:355180999-355187483 GCF_029784155.1 Uranotaenia lowii | reverse complement strand
ACCAGCAGCCGAACGAAAAAAGGAAGGACGTCGTTTTCGTCGACTGTGCCCGGGCTTTTCGAAGATCTCGCGTGAAAAGTGAATTGGTTGGCTAATTTCGAGTTACCCGTTGTTTAACTCCGTCGAAAGTTGGTGCGAACGGTGGCCAGTTCCGGGGGGCACCGGAAACATCTGAATTCGGGACCGGGTCTCGCGTGTCCGCAAGAAGGTCATCCACGTTGACGTCTTTCTTCATCTGCTCGCTGTCACTACGCACGTCAGTGTTGAACCGACCAGGATTCTGGTGTTGCTGTAGGGGCGCGGTCAAAGTAGCGGTAACAGTAGGGTCGAGATCGCAAGAAGGAAAAGGAACCGTATCCTCCGCGAAAGCCTGCAGTGGGAAGGAAGAGGAATTTTGTAGTGCCCCTATCACCGCGCTGCCCACGCTGCTGCCGGAATCGGAAGGTGAGTGACGCACATTTGTCTCACGCTAGGGTGCCCGGCATTAGGCCGGAACTATAAGCCTTTATTTCTGTCCTGGCCACGGATTGCGCCACTTTACAATTAGAGGGTCTCTCTCGCTACATTGGCGCCCAACGTAAATGAATCCAATCACTGAAGCAATCACTATTATTGTTCAGTTATTTTGAAATTATAACTGAGAATTTTTGAAGTTTTGTGGCATTTTGTAAGTTTGTGCGACTTTTTGAATTAGTCCCACTTTTGTTCGTTACCACTACCATAAGTTATTAGCTCATTTAAACAACACTATGGATCCTTCTTGTCTAACGGAGGAAGAGATCAATTATGAATTGGCTCTGAGACACATTCCACGGCTCACTTCTATCAATCGCCGTGCAAGAGCAGTTCGATTACGTGCATTAATGCAAGAAGATGAAATTAGAGGTAGATTTTATGAAGATTCGTCTCACGTCATGGACGTTGAGCAAAATATTAGTATATGCCAAGGCGCAATGCGCGAACTTCTACCTGAAATTGAAAACGCATTTAAGAGAAGCGATTTGGACTTTATTCGCCAAACTCGTTCTCGCTTGATTCACTACCGAAATAGACTAGACATAATTGAAGCTCCTAGTAAATTGTCGGATACTTTTTCAACGCTGTCTCTTCTCGTACAATTCACGCTCGAAGATGTTGACGACGCGCTCGGGAGAAAAAACAAACGTGCTACTAAATCTGTCAACGCGAATAGTGCATCTAATATGAGTGGTCCACCAGATGTCAGGGAAGAAGCTGAGGAAGTAGCAGCAGCTCAAGCAACAGCGAACGAAGGAGGAAGGTCAGCCAGGAGCACCGGAGCGATACCGAGGACGACTTCACAAGCTAATTCGTCAGATGCTTTTCGAGGTTTCGACGACAACGGGAACGAACCGTGCAACAGCTCTTCCTTCAACGCTTCGCATCGTTCTACAGCAGCATTTCCGGGCCAAGCCAGCCGAAGCTTGCACGATTCAGCTACAGCTAGAGCATCGGGAATAAACATCAGGGGACGCAGTACAGCAGCAGCTAGTTCAAATCCTTGGCAGCAACACATCAACATTGCTGACTGGAATCCTTGGGAACCGCGGGACTCACAACGATCGAGGCAGCCGCACACTAAAGCCACATTAGGTTTTGGTGTCGGTGATACTCCACCACCACCTTACCGGGTTCCAAGATTCGATGCGGGTGAAGACAACGCTCGAGCTGAATACGACCGTTTGCGGGAAGAAATTTTGGCTGATTTGTGGCGACAAGGCTACGGCAGACAACACACAACTCCAGAAAACAATTTTGCTTTTGGCGAGGATCGAAGAACGAAAGCAATTCACAACTGGCGGCTACAGTACGAAGGTGAAACGGATGGAGTTTCTCTCAACACATTCCTGCTTCAAGTCGAAACCTTCGCGAATTCGGAAGACATTCCAGGAGAGCTGATCTTAAAGAACATCAAGCATTTCCTAAAGGGCGATGCTCTGCGATGGTACGTCAGCGCCTTCCGTCGTGGGAGTATTCGGACTTGGTCAGCATTCAAAGCAGAGATCCGGAAGCACTTCCTGCCGAGCAACTATTCGTACGTCGTTCGGGTAGAAGCTTATCACCGTCTTCAAGGAGAAGATGAGCCGTTCAGCAACTTCTACCAAGACATCGACATGCTTTTCAGCCACGTTCAGCCGCCGATGGCGGAGGAAGAGAAGCTGTTCATAATAAAAAAGAACGTCAACTCTACATACGCAGCTATTGCCGCCGCGCAGCACACTCGAACAGTCTATCAGCTAGTGGAGGCGTGCAAAGAATTCGACGACTTCAACAGACTTCAGCAGAACATGCGGCGCATGACAGTGCCTCACAGCGCGCTGATAGAACCTACGTTAGCAACTCCGGCACCAACGCGTCAACACAGAACGGCGATTCAGAACCAACGCTTCAGTCGTGTCAACGTGATGGAGGCGAATGCAGTGCAACGGGCGAAGCTGGAAACAGTGCAAATGGAAGGTGAAGCAACCGTATCGGAGGAGCGAAGCGACAGCGCGGATAGCAAAATCGAGATGCTGATACAACAGGTCGACGCCTTACGCATGAGGTTTGATCGCAACGAAGGAGCAGCTAGATCGCAGAACCAGATCCAGAGCAACGTTCAGCCGCAGCAACCAAGAGAAGTCAGGGACGCAAACAGGCAACGTCAGGCAGACAACGTATGCTGGAACTGCGACGAAGCTGGTCACCGCTTTACGGATTGCAGAAAGCCTCAAGCCATTCTATTTTGTTATCGCTGTGGGCAGAAGGGCTATTCACTCCGAAGTTGTCCGTCTTGTCAACACCGATCGGGAAACGCGCAGGCGGGGACTCAACCACAGAGGGAGCAGAATCCTCGAACTATGTAGACGATCCCTCAAGCATTCCAGAATTTCGTCAAATCAACACGCTTATCATCAATTTAGAAAACGACAACAGACCGCACGCCGTTGTAGACGTTTTAGGCGAGCAGATGACTGGGTTATTGGACAGCGGCGCAAATTGTTCGCTTCTCGGTGGTCGTTTGGTGGAAGTAGTCAACCGGTTGGGACTTCGCAAAACAGCTTTGGTTGGAGGTATCCAGACAGCGGATGGTACACAGCATCGTTGTGAATCCTTCGTTAGGCTTCCGATAGCATACAACGGAAAGAACGAGACGGTTCCAGTGATTCTTCTTCCTTCGTTACCAGATTGTCTCATCCTCGGGATGAATTTCTGGAATACCTTCGGGGTGCAAGCCATTTGTAGCACCATTAAAGCTGACATCGCCGAACAGGTCGAGGAGTCGGAGAGAATGAAGCCACTTAGCCAGCAGCAGCAGGAGATCCTAGCGAAGACGATTCAACTGTTTCCTGTAGCCGAAGACGGAAAGCTGGGAAGAACCGACATGTACAGCCATCGGATTGACATCGGTGAAGCCAAGCCTAGGAAACAGCGGTTTTATCAAATGTCGAAGTATGTACTTGAAGAGGTGAATAAAGAGGTGGATCGAATGATACAGCTGGATGTCATCGAGGAGGCTCGTTTCTCACCCTGGAATAACCCGTTAGTAGCTGTCAAAAAGAAGAACGGTAGTTATCGTGTTTGTCTAGACGCAAGGCACCTGAACAGCATCATGACGAATGAAGGCTACCCAATTCCACAAATCTCAGCGATCGTGAACAACTTGGGTGGATGCACATACATTTCCTCGATAGACCTCAAGGACGCGTTTTGGCAGCTGCCGCTGGAAGAGAACTCTAGGCCGTTTACAGCGTTCACCGTGCCGCAACGTGGACACTTCCAGTTCAAGGTAGTTCCCTTCGGACTTTGTACAGCTAGCCAAGCGTTAGCTAGGTTGATGACATACTTGTTCGCGGATCTAGAGCCACAGGTGTTTCACTATCTGGATGACATCATCATCTGTTCGCGCTCATTTGACGAGCACATTACGACGCTGGAGGAAGTCGCTGCCAGACTGCGACGCGCCAAGCTGACGATATCGAAGGAGAAATCGAAGTTTTGTAGAGCGGAGATGAAATATCTTGGGTATGTGCTCAACGAAAAGGGTTGGAACGTTGACGACGACAAGATCAAGTGTATTGTGCAGTTTCCGATACCGACGTCACGCAAGGAAGTCCAGAGGTTCCTGGGATTGTGCAACTGGTACCGCAGATTTATCGGGGATTTCTCCAAGATCGCTACTCCACTAACTGAGCTGACGAAGGCGAAAACAAAGTTCCAGTGGTCGGAGAAGGCGGAAGACGCATTCTTAAGTTGAAGTCAGCATTAGTCTCGGCACCTGTACTAGCCATGCCAGACTACACTAAACCATTTTCCATCGCGTGTGACGCCAGCGACGTGGCGATAGGCGCAGTGCTGACACAGGAGTGGGAAGGTCAAGAACATCCAGTCTGCTATTTCTCGCAGAAACTATCGTCGTCTGAAAGGAAGTACTCAGGTCACCGAGAGAGAGTGCCTTGCTGGTAATTCGGGCAATTGAGAAGTTTAGAGGATACGTGGAGGGCGTTCGCTTCGTCGTCTTCTGCGATCACGCCGCTCTAAGCTACCTGAAGCACATGAAGAACCCGACGGCGTTGATGAGCCGCTGGTTGTTACGCCTGAATGCCTTCGACTTTGAAATCAAGTACGGAAAGGATCCATCAACGTTGTTCCAGATGCCCTTTCAAGGATCGCCACTGCCACGGTGTTCACAGTTTCTACAGTTCAGGACACCTGGTACACAAAATTGTTTGAACGCGTCGAGAAGGAAGGAGGAAAGTTCCAGATTTCCGGCTAGTTTAATGGCGAACTCTTCAAGAATTGCCTAGTCAAGGATGAGGTTGGAGCAACGACACACCGTTGGAAGAAGGAGGTGCCAACAGAAAGAGAGCTGAGGTCATCCAGAAATTCCACGATTCGGCTTCTGCGGCACACCTAGGATTCCGGAAGACTTGGGCGAAGGTTCAAGCTCACTTTACTGGCCAAAGATGATGCAGGACGTAGCGAAATACGTAAGAGGTTGCGTACACTTGCAAGGCGATGCAATCACCGACCACAACATTGATGCCGAGTATGGGAGCCATGAAACCAGCGAAACTGCCTTGGGAACTCATCTCAGTGACTTTGTAGGCCCGTTTCACTCGTTCCAAAGCTGGCAACACGGTGATGCTGGTAGTCGTTGATTGGGTGACGAAGTATGTTATTGCGCATCCGATGCGATCGGCAGATGCAGCGAAGATGGTCGAGTTTTTGGAGCAGCAGATCTTCCTGAAGTTTTCCAGACCTCGGATCGTTTTATCAGACAATGGGAAGCAGTTCTTGTCGGCATCGTTCAAAGCACTACTAGCCAAGCACAAAATATCCCACATGCAGACCGCTTTCTATGCCCGATGGTCAATAATGCAGAGAGGGTCAATAGAGTATTGATTACCTGTATTCGTTCGCTTCTGGAGGACGATCATCGTGCTTGGGACGAGAATCTACCAGCTATCCTAGCCGCGATTAACGCGCAAGACATGACGTTACCGGTGTGAGCCCGCACATGGCAAACTTCGGTCGTGAACTTATTCTCTACACGGACCTGTATGACCAACAGCACCTCAACACTTCCGACGATCCGAAGGTTGCTCAGGATCTACGCATTTCTACTATCAACCGTATCCAGCAGTTCGTGGTGAAGAAGATTCGAGCAATTATGACAAATCGAAGCAGCGTTACGATCTAAGAAAGCGATCGGTGAATTTCCAGGTTGGAGATGTGGTTTGGCGAAGATCGTTCACGTTATCGTCGAAGGCCGATCACATAAACCAAAAGCTGAATCCTAAGTTTGTGCCGGCGTTGATAAAAGCAGATCATCGGCGCAAATCTATATCTCTTGGAAGATGTCATCAGCGGGAAGCAAGGTCGCTATCACGCCAAAGACATCAAGGCCGACTAAGTTTCTATTTGAAAGCTATGTAAGCAGCAACGCTAACCACAAACTCAACTTGAGCAGAAAACACGAAATGGAGAAGCTGAAGGACCAACATCATTTTGAAACCTCGCCCCAAGAAATCGGAGAAATTAGGCAGAAATTCTTCCATCCGAATAACTCAACGGAACTCGTCGCTAGTACACCGACGAATACGAAGAAGTAGGCGTTCATGAAGGAGACAACGGCCTTGCGTGGGACCAGCGTCAGCTGTACAGACTCTGAGAACTCCGCCATGCAGTCGTCAGAATTTGGGGAGGGCCGGCAACCTTGCGTGGGATTGCCGCCACTCAGTGTCCTGAAAGCAATCCTGTCATTCACAAGCAGCGTAATCGCGCTGGGGATAGTAGCACTGGTGAGTCACCGTAGCCAGGCGCTGCATACCATGTCGCTGAAACGATTGTCAGGACACCAAAAACCACAAAACGACCGATAGGAACACATTCAAGCTATGTAAGCAGACTTCATGTTGTAGACAACGAGCAGTAAACGCCACCCAAACATGAAATGATGATGGCTGACGGACCAACATCCCCA